>NW_026891255.1:0-137997 GCF_015708825.2 Lethenteron reissneri | reverse complement strand
CTTCGCTCGCCCACCGCTCGCTCGCCCCCCGCTCGCTCGCCCGCCCGCCCGCTCGCCCACCCGCTCGCTCGCCCGCGCCCGCTCGCCCCCCGCCGCCCGCCCGCTCGCCCGCCCGCTCGCTCGCCCACTCGCGCGCCCCCCCTCGCCCGCCCGCTCGCTCACCCACTGGCTCACCCTCTCGCTCACCCGCTTGCCTGCTCGCTCACCCGCTCGCTCACCCACCCACTCGCTCACCCGCTCGTTCACCCACTCGATCACCCACCCCTCGCTCACCCGCTCGCTCACCCTCTCGCTCACCCGCTTCGCTCACCCCTCGCTCACCCGCTCCACACCGCTCGCTCACCCGCGCTCACCCTCTCGTCACTCCGCTCGCTCCCCGATCGCTCACCCACTCACTCGCTCACCCACTTGGAACAATCTGGGGCTCATGGCTCCCGCTGTGGTTGACGTCTCGTCACGAGTGCTCGTGCTGCCGGTGGCACCCTCAGTGTCACCGTTGCCTTTGAAACCCCCCCCACCCCCCCCCCTCGGTGTCATCCACCTGGCGGGAGAGGCGGAGGAAGAGGGCGACGACGATGAAGGGACAAGAAGAGGTGTCCGCGAGAACGCGGGCCGCAAGGGGAGGAGGGGGCCGGGGGAGATCGCAGGACGCCGCCAAAGGGGGAGAGAGAGAACCCCGCGTCTCTCGCCGTCGTCATCCCGGGGGGGTGAAGCGACGTCGCGAGGGGGGTCGCCACATCGAGTGGGAGTGGGGGGTGGACCCTCGTTGCCGCGTATCGACGCAAATTGTTTTACGAAAATTCCTCCTCCCCCGCTCCCCTCAAACGATGGTCTAGGATGAAAGTCACCGCGAGAAAGCCAAACGATGTTCTGTCGCTAGCGCCGCGGCGCGCACGCTCCGGTGGGCTGGTGTTTGGGGGGTTGGAACCGAGCGACGGAGAGGGTCAGCGCCGGTCGACGCTACGGCCTCGAGTTTGTTTCGCGCGGTGACGACGCGGTGAGGACGCGGTGAGGACGTGGTGAGGACGTCCAACCACGACCACCCCCCCCCCCCCGCGGTGTCACCGAGAAACCCACCCCCACCCACTCCGCCCGCGGTCCCGGAAAACAAACAGAATTGGCGACGTCACCACAACACCACGTCACCACGACACCACGTCACCACTACACCACGTCACCACGACACCACTACACCACGACACCACTACACCACGTCACCACTACACCACGTCACCACTACACCACGTCACCACTACACCACGTCACCACTACACCACGTCACCACGTCACCACGACACCACGTCACCACTACACCACGACACCACGTCACCACTACACCACGACACCACTACACCACGTCACCACGACACCACGTCACCACTACACCACGACACCACTACACCACGTCACCACTACACCACGTCACCACAACACCACGAAACCACGTCACCACAACACCACGTCACCACGTCACCACGTCACCACGTCACCACGTCACCACGTCACCACGTCACTACGTCACCACTACACCACTACACCACGTCACCACGTCACCACTACACCACTACACCACGTCACCACGTCAGCACTACACCACGTCACCACGTCACCACGTCACCACGTCACCACTACACCACTACACCACGACACCACGACACCACGTCACCACGTCACCACTACACCACGTCACCACGACACCACGTCACCACTACACCACGTCACCACTACACCATGTCACCACGTCACCACTACACCACGTCACCACGACACCACGTCACCACTACACCACGTCACCACGTCACCACTACACCACGTCACCAATACACCACAACACCACGACACCACGTCACCACGTCACCACGACACCACGTCACCACGTCACCACGTCACCACGACACCACAACACCACGTCACCACGTCACCACGTCACCACTACACCACGTCACCACGTCACCACGTCACCACTACACCACGTCACCACGTCACCACATCACCACTACACCACAGACCAATCGCCGTCGTCGTCAGCTGTGGCCAATCCGCTGCAGGATGAAGGCCTCCTCAGCCCGGCCTGCCATCACCGCCGTGGCCGTCATCGTGCCACGGATCGTCCCGCGCGACGATCCGTGATGAAAGCCGGTGCAGTGGCGCTTGTTCTGGAAGATTTGTGTTGCTGTTTATTCCTGGATGTTTCTGTTTGCGCACAGTTGCTCTAAGATGTTCGTTCTCGTTCGTGTTCTTGTTTGTTGCTTGTTGCGTTTGCCACCCGATTCAAGAACCGAATAAATGAAACTGAAACACATCGGCCTGCCCTTTCCACCGGAGCTACGGCGGAGGGGGGGGGGGGCAGCGAGAGCCGCAGCCTCTCGCCGCCCACTGGGAACACGTGGGTTGGTCTGGGGGGTCTTGGCGCTGTGGGAGCCGCGGTCAGGAGGTGAAGATTAGGGGGCGATGGGGGTGGATGTGGGGGGGGGGGTGGAGGGGGGTGGCTAGCCGAGGGGACTCGAGGGGTCATCGGTTTCCTAGGTGACGCCCTTCCTCCCTCTCCCCCTGCAGCCGACGGTCGCGGGTTATTGACCCCAAAGGGCGGTGAGGTGGGGGGTAGAGGGGGAGCTGATGGGGAGGGGAGGGGGTACAAGGGGATAGAGGGGGGTTGAGGGGGATAGAGGGGGGCTGATGAGGGAGGGGGGTAGAGGGGGATCGAGGGGGGTGGAGGGGGATAGCGGAATAAGGTTGGGGGGGGGGGGATATTTCCATGAAAGGATTTTTTTTCCTTTCGGAATCTGCAGCTCTGGACTACTGCAATCATTGCAAATTCATCAATCCCGAAGAATGAGCAATTCCCAATTAAGCCAAGGACTTCAAAACCACCTAGACTGTATGGGCTACCACACAGACAGACACACAGACCCCACATCCGTTCGCTCACTCGCCCACACACAGATCCCACATCCATTTGCTCGCAAAGCATTTTTTGCACGAATAGTGCTATAGAAATGAAGCCACCTGGCCAGCCACAAATGATAGTCCACACAAAGTGGCAGATCGTCGTCGTCATCACTCTGTGATGCCGCCACCACGAAGCCGCTCAACGGGCGCCCCACCCCCGACCTCGCCACCACCAAGTGACGGAGCCGACCCCCGCGTCCCCCCACCTCACCTCACATGAACACACCCGCACGCATTCCCCCCCCCCCCCCCCCCCATAGAGCTCCGAGGGGAAGTCACCTGGCTGGCCGGTTTTAATCCGAGAAGCCCTTATCGGGATAACTTTCACGGTTTCCGGCGACCAGGGAATTGGACGACCTCCCCCGATGCTACTTCGCGGCGCTGCGACCGGCATTAAGATTGCAAGGTCGCAGCGAGGGGCCACTCGGCCACCGCGGTTGAAACGCACCCCACGCACGCACGTATCGACGGGGCAGGCAGAGGGGCATAAGTATAAGACTAATTTGAATACGCGCCGCGCTTAAGCATTGTGATGGAGGAGCATAATTAGAATAAGCGCCGCAACACGCAGCGCATCTGATTAGCATAGCAAAGGCGCCCGGAACCGCCGCACGCGCCCTGACTGGCGCGCGCCCATTGTTAAAGAAAAACTGGGAGGGCACGACACAGGCGGAGCAGCATCTCTTTGATGTAGGGACGATAAAAGGAGGGCGAAAACGGGTAGATCCCTCTCTTGCTCCAGTATCAGGCCACGAGACGCTCTCCAGCCCAGTGACCCGGACGTCCGTGCGACGCATCGAGGTACGCTGCGAAGACGGGATCAGCGGACCGCCGTGGGCACCTAATCGTGAGTAAGTGGAAAGAAGGCACCCCGCTACGACCCATCGTGTCGACGATAAACTCCCCTACTTACAAACTAGCCCGGTTTCTATCAGATACTCTGCTTCCCTTCACAGGCAAGACCTCGTCGGCAGTACTCAACTCAACCCAATAAGTCTCTATGGTTAAGGACACGGTACTATCTCCTGATGACATCCTCGTCAGCTTTGATGTAGTATCTCTGTTTACCAAAATCCCAGTACCAGACACCCTAACAATAATTGAGGACTTAGTCCAACATGGATTGAATTCTAATGTACCTGCGCTAGTTAGGCATTGCCTCACCAACACCTATTTTACCTGGAATGGTACCTTCTACAAACAGAATGAGGGTACCCCTATGGGCTCCCCCTTGTCACCAGTGATAGCTAACATGTTCATGGAAAAGTTTGAATCAGACGCCATCCAGACATCCACCCTGCGTCCTTCCCTGTGGAAGAGGTATGTGGATGACACTTTCGTCATCTGGCCACATGGCCTCCCAGCATTGAACCACTTCTTGGACTACATCAATTCCAGACACCCATCCATCAGATTCACCATGGAAGTGGAGAAAGACGGTAAACTACCATTCTTTAATATTCTGTTTGAGAGGAGGCCTGACGGATCCTTGGGACATTCTGTGTACGGGAAAGCCACCCACACAGATTCCTACTAGAAACCGGATTTCCACCACCACCCATCTCAAAAGAATTCTCTCATCAAAACGCTATACCACAGAGCCCATGGCATTTCTGACCAACACCACCTTGCCGGTGAATTCAGACATATACATCGGGCCCTCAGGATGAACGGATACTCTGACCGCACCATACGCCAAGCTGTTTCTCCCACCACACAGAAACAGCCACATGAAACTCTGACCAAAACTATCACGTTACCATACATAGCAGGCGTGACCAAAAAGATCTCCAAAATTCTAAACAAACATAAGATCCAAGTCTGATTCAGTACAGTGCATAAAATCCGTGATCTGATTCAATCTGTGAAGGATGTCGTTCCTGACTTACAGTATCCTGGAGTCTACAAATTGAGTTGCATTTGTGGTGATTGCTACATTGGAGAAACGAAACGTCATGTTTCTGATCGTGTCCGCGAGCACAAGTCAGATCTGAAACACGGCAGAACTGATACTTCGGCTGTTGCCGATCATTGCTACAACTCTGTGGGCTCTCATGAAATCGTCTTTTCCGAGACCAAGGTGCTCTGCAACCCTACTGGCTACCATCAAAGGTTTGTACACGAAGCCATCCAAATATACAAACACAGACATAATTTCAACCGTGATGAGGGTTACAAACTGAGTAATTATTGGAAAGATGTGATTAACCATGCAAAAAAGATGTAACTACACTTATTTGGACCATCTTATTTGACAGACAACTATTACAGGGCATTGATAGACAGCCAGTTTGTTGTTTTACCAGTTATAGTTTTTTACTTGCTTTTCTTTTTTCACACTTTTGTCATGTTTGCCATGTGTTAGTTACAAACCGCACCTCTCCATAACAAAGGCTCAGTCCTTTGTTATGCAGTCTATTCTTGGTCTTAAGCCTCACCTTACCATATTAATAAAAAAGTGTACCGTTCCTGGCCCTTCCCCCCTCAACCATTATATATACGGGGTAGTATTTCTTGTGATCTCTCATTTACTTGATACAGCTGTCGTGGCTGTGACGGTTCTACCTGAAGACGGAGGCTTGTGTTGCTTCTGAAACGTCGTAAATTTTTTTATTTGTTTTATTTTACTTTTATTAATTTAAAATTTTTACCTACACGGTGACTTTACTGAAAAAACCTAAGAGTATGGAAAGGGAGTATTGGGGAAGAGACTAGAGAGTCCAGAGCCACCGAGAACATATCCCTCCGATAGATCGGGTACAGACCCACGGACGATAACGTAGGCCTGCCACGCTGATCGATACCGACCCAACAGTAAAGCGTAGTCGCGGAGAATAAACCATTAATAACCCAGCGCAGCCTCGAGTGGTCTTACGTGTGAGTGAAGTGCGTGATGCTGTGTGCAGGTGTGTGCGCTCGTAGCGTGGGGGGGGGGGGGGGGGCGGTGCGTCCACAGGTACCCGCTCCGTCTATTACCGCAGGGACTCGCGCAGTGTGAGGGCAGCGTTATCCGCCCTCCGACCCCTGACCCCCATTCAAAGCGTGGGATTGGTGGAGAGACAACGCAGCGTTTACAGGTGAACGCGAGCGGGCGGCGAGCTATGCTTCTCACACGAGCTCGCGGAGGGGCGGACCAGGGAGGGGAGCCGTCGGGCGATGAACCCAGCGACAGCAGCAGCTGGTCGCAGAGTAGCGAGGGGTCGGCAAACGGCGGAGCCCCTGCCATCGGCACGCAGCAGGGAGGGACCTCGGGGACCAGCGGCCCCAACAACTTGGTGTCAGAAGTCGTACGAACCCTCACATCTTCACGGGAAGGTGGCACGCTACTCCACGCAAAGGTAAGGCATGTGTTCACTGGCCAGGGGACCCCTACATGGAAAGCGTTTTCCCGCAATATCATAGGGGCTAAAGAGCTTAATGGCTGGTCGGACGCGCAGACGTTACGACATCTTACGTTGAACCTAGATGGGCGAGCAGCCGACTTTGTAGAGGCACTACCCGAAAGCGCGCAAACCCAACTAGAAGAACTAATCCGTAGATTAGACCTGCGTTTCGGCATGCGCAACGCGATACGGGCAAAGACGGCCTTAGAGCCGCGCCGACACTAACCTGGCGAGGACTTCCGAAACTACGCCGAGGACGTGCGATCACTAACCCGGATCGCCCATCCAGAGTTCGCGAAGGAGGTCATTGACGCGCTAGCTGCAGACAAGCTACTCAAGTACCTAGCTCGCACCGTGTGGTGGCAGCCCAAAAGGGGTAGCGCAGGCCTCCCCTTCGATACCCTAGTCGAGCAAGCACTTGAGTGTGAGGAGCTCTCCAGTGAACGCGCGTAGCTCCGAGGGTCGGGGCAGGAGTACACCGTGGCGAGCCTGATCCCTGACGAGGAGGAGGATGAGGATGAGCCCGCCAGCCCCATAGGGAGACGGGCAAGAGAGGCCCAGAAACCCCGCGAGACAACCCCGGGTTGGGTAGCTGGGTTACAGACCGGCATGGGAGATATTGCTGGCCGAGTAGACCGAATGGACGGTAAGGTAACCCAAGTAGGGGAGAGGGTAACCCAGGTACGCGAGGAAGCGAATAAAAATATGAAGACCCTCCAGTCTGAGATGGGGGAACTACGCTCGACCGTAGGGGGGCTGGCCGGGAGGGTAGCCCAATTAGAGTCCGATGTGGGACAACTGCGTACTGGGGGAGGGAGAGGGAGCGGACAGGGGACCCGCTACGGAGCCGCCCCCCCTCCCCGGGCATGTTATATGTGCGACCGCCGAGGGCATCTAGTGAGAGACTGTCCTGAAATCACCCGAGCTAGACAGACGCGGGGGTTAAACTCCAACGCCCCCTAGAAAGCGGACCAACTAGGGGTGCAATCGACGCGGTCCCGATACAAATAGACGATAATGAGAATAATGGCGAGCGAGTGATCTCCACACAGGTTCCAGCAACAACGCCCACAGAAACGGTGACTCCTGGCGACTGGCTACGGGAGCTGGTGGCGGGGATCACGGGGGCCACGTCGCTGGTGGAAGGGGAGGTAAACGGAGTGCGTACCCGAATCCTGCTGGACACGGGGGCGGTGGCCTCGCTCGTGAGCGCAGCGCACTGCAGCACGATCGGGGTCGACGTGCGTCACCTGCAGGCAACGGACCCCCGAGAGGCCGCGGCCACTGACCCCCCCCCCAGCGAGAGAGAGTGCAGTGTGCGCCACAGAGACCCTCACAGGTGGCACCGAGGATCCCGTCGACCGCCCGGCAAGCGCGGGACCCGCGGCTCGGGACCCGATCTGACGGATCCAGGAGGACGTCGGCTGCGCCTTCCCGGGCCTGAACGACGAGCAGCTGAGACAGACCCAGCAGCGAGATCCGGATCTGGCGGCCGTGGAGGCGGCACTGCGGGAGGAAAAGAGCGCCCTACCAGGACCCTGGAGCGGTTTGTATGCCCGGTTGTGTGTGCAGAACGGAGTGGTACGGGAGTTAACCGAGGCCGGCCAGCCGGGGTGCATCTGTGTTCCTGCCCAGGTGCGACCCCAGCTGCTACGGCTGGTGCATGACCACCCACTCGGGGGCCACGATGGGGAACGACGCACTCGAGAGACCCTGCGTCGCCAGTATCTCTGGCCCAAATTGGCACAAGACGTGGCGGCCTGGGTACAGGGCTGCCGCGCCTGTCAGCAGTGCGGGCCGAAACCGGCACGATACCAGGTACCCCTAAGGCCGTTCCGCGTCAGCCGCACGAATCAGCTGGTCGGGATCGATCTACAGGGGCCATTCCCACGATCCCATCGAGGCAACCGGTATATTCTAGTCGCAGTAGAGTATTTCACCCGCTACCCCGTGGCAGTGGCCATCCCTGATAAAACGGCCTTGGTGGTGGCCCGGGCATTCGTAGAACATTACGTACTCAAGCACGGGATCCCGGAACGAGTCCTCACCGACCAGGGTAGCGAGTTCGAGGCCGAGCTGTTCCAGGCACTGTGCCGAGAATTCGGAATCCAGAAGGACCGAACCACAGCGTATCACCCCCAAGCGAACGGTATGGTAGAGCGCATGAATCAGACCCTAGCGGGGAAACTCAAACGTATGGCGGCCGCAAATCAACGGGATTGGGACGAACACCTCCCCTACGCCCTTTTCGCCTACGCCACCACCGTACACACGTCGACGGGACAAACCCCGTTTTTAATGATGTTCGGCCGTGAGTCTCGTTTACCCGCAGATCTGCTATTCGGCGTCCCTTCCCCCCAGCCGGAGGAGGGAAGCCGCCCCGTGGAACACCTGTTGGAGACCCTGCGAGAAGCCCGAGGCCGAGCATACCCGCAAGGGGAAGCCGCACATCGGCGGCAGGAACAGGGCACCCGACCCCGAATGGAACCCCCCTTATTCCTGACAGGCGCTAAAGTGTGGCTACACACTCCTCGCGTCGGGGCCGGGCAGGTGGGGAAACTGACGACCTACTGGCGGGGACCCTGGACCGTGGTGCGGCAGATATCCCCCTGGACGGTACTAATTTATGGCGGGGAGGGGGGTCGAGAGACAGTGGTCAATGTCCGCCGCTTAAAACCGTGGAAAGCGGCCCCGGCGAGAGAGAACCCCGTCACCCGAAGGCCCCGAAATCCCGGAGTACCCGCACCCCTCGTGTTGGGGGGCCTCGCACACTACATGGGCCCCGCCGGACCCCCGAGACGCCCCGATCCAGTCCGGAGACGGCGCGGACGACGGGCCCTAGACCCTTCCGCTGCCGAGTTTGTGCCCCAGCCCACAGGTGCCGGAGGACGGGGAGAGCCGCTGGAGTGGAGGAGGAGGCCGCCGCAGGAGCTGCAGAGGACGGAACCACCCGCCCCGAGGCCAGCCACCAGGTCCGGACGGATCCCCCGGACCCCGCAACGTTTCCTCGTGGGCGCGGCCCAAGCGAGATGCTCCAGTCAACCCGGGACGGGGACTGGCACCTCGGGGGGCTATGTGATGCCGCCGCCACGAAGCCGTTCGGCAGGCGCCAAAGCTCCGACCTCGCAACCCCCAAGCAACGGAGCCGACCCCTTGTCTCCCTCCCCTCACCCCCCATGAACACCCCCGCACTCATTCCCCCCCCCCCCCCCCATAGAGCTCCGAGGGGAGGTCGCCTGGCCGACCGGTTTTTATCCGAGAAACCCTTCTCGGGATCAACTCTCACGGTTTCCGGCGATCAGGGAATTGGATGACCTCCCCCGTGCTACGTTGCGCCGCGGCGCTGCGACCAGCCTTAATATGGGGTGGTCGCGGCGTGGGGCATTCGGCCACCGCGGTTGAGGCGCATTTCCCCCCACACACGCCAGTATCGACGGGGCAGGCAGAGGGAATAAGCATTGTAATGGAGGAGCATCGTTAGAAAACACGCAGCGCATCTGAACTGCATAATCAGGCACCCCCGCACCGGCAGCGGAGGGACAGCATAATTTTGCTTGAGCGCGCAGGGTAAGGGAGTAATTAGGATGTATGCCGCCAACGCAGCTCACTGATTAGCAGATCACAAGCGCCCGGAACCGCCGTGCGCGGGCTTGGGGTGCATGAGCCCATTGTTCAGCGCAGCATCCCCTTTGATGTAGGGAGGATAAATAGAGGAGCGGAGAGGGGAAATCGCTCTCTTCTCTCCAGGCCAGCGAACCAGCAGCAGCTCCAGCCAGCGACCCGGACGTCCGTGAGACGCATCGAGGTACGTTGTTAGCGCAGGGAGCAGCGAACCTCCGCGGGCGCCAAACAGTGAGTGGGGAGGTGAAGTAAGATAATAGCCGATAAATAGGGAATAGGTGCCGGTTTAGGGGAATAGGCCAGCCTCGTCGACTCACTGATTCAACATTAGTACCAGGTAATAAATCATTAATAGCGAAGCGTGGTCTCGCGTGATCTTGTCGTGCAGTGTGAGCGTGTGGGAACGCGTGTGGTACTGTGTGTGCGTAAGCTCGCGGCGTGCGTAATCGGCGTACCCCAGGTGCGCGATCATAACGTAAGCGGCCAGCAGGCGGCGAGCGCTGCGCAGAGCGGCGCAAGAGTGGGTATCGCGTGTGGAGCTGTATGCGTGTGCGCGCGCACGTTCACTACGTGTATAATACAGGTGCGCGATCCTAACGTGAGTGGTCGGTATTGAGTGAGTGCCGCGCAGAGCTGTGTGTGGGTGTGCGCGTACGTAATTAACCATGCCTATTACGCGGACCCGCGGGGGAGGGGAATCCTCGAGCGACGGCTCTCACCCCATGGGTGAAGAACCCAACAGCGGTTCGCCTAGTAGCGAGGGGGCGAGTAATGAAGTTAATAATGAGGTTAACCCGACCGTTAGCGGTACAGAGGGAGGGTTCTCGGGGGCCAGCGACCCCCACACATTCTCTTCCACTGTTGCTATGCCAGCGAGCAGAGTACAGTGGGGGGTATGCGAGGACACGGTTGTTGTTGTGGCATTAGGTGAGAGGGTCGTTAAGTGTTGAGACAGGTGTTCGGGGTCGCTGGGGGGACACAGGCCAGCGATTGGCTAAGAGGGTAATTGGTTATTAGCTGGCGTCGCTCTGGCGGCAATAACAAGGTCACGTGAGACCGGGGGCCAGGGGGCGAGTAATAAGCGGGGGGTTGAGATAATTAATGGGGATTAATTGGTATGGGGACATAAGCCACAGCGCTATGGAGAGAGGGGCTTCTCGTCTTGGTCGGCGTCTTGGATGGAGCTGCAGCGACGGTGCCCGGGGAATCGCAGAGCAGGCGGTGACGGTAGTAGAGCAGAGAAAGAGTGGGTTAGTGGCGACAGACAGAGTAGAGTATAGAGAGACAGTGACAGCGAGAACGCAGTGTGCGAACAGGGGTAGCCATGCATCTGAAAGATGCAGTGTAGAGTAGCAGTGGAGTCAACAGACCTAGCGAGAGAGAGAGAGACGCGGAGGAGACGCGGCGAGAGAGAGACGCGGAGCGGAGTGAGGGCACGGAGAGACGCGGAGCGGTGGCGCGGCGGAGGTGGACTCTTAAGTGGAAAATAAAGAGAACAGAAAACCAGCCGAGTACGAGTCCTACATATATATAAAAAGTTCACTTTGGCATGTGGTGTACGAGCTCTCAGGGGACCCACAGTTGCTGCCGCTGGGTGTAGCGATGTCACTACCTGTGGCGCGTGCGATGCAGAGAGAAGCAGCAGCCAGAAGGCACGGCACGATGACACGGCAGGCCATGGGGACCCGGGGCTCACGTGCGGCCACTCAGGGCTCCGGGGGCATAGATCTGTAAAGACAACAAGAACGACGACAACAATGTCACAACAGTCAGCATCACCACCATCAGCGTCACAACCATCAGCGTCAGCCATCGCAACCATCACGGCGTACACATGCAGACGCCAACAAGCTTATCGATGGGCACAAGCTATGACAGTGAAATGTTGGGGAAAAGCGGCGTATCAGTTCGTGAAGAATAAATGCAACATTTAAAATTTTTTATAAATTGATCGTTTTATTGACGGCGAATTGTAAAAAGGGGAGGGCGTTGGGGGTTGAATGAACGAATTACTTATTTACCCAGGAAGGCCACGTGGAGTCCAAAAACTATTTTTCCAGAGGGTCCCTGCATCGGGATGTGTGGCCAACACCCATGCCATGAGCACGGTTGGTTACGTACAGTGCGAAAGAAGATCAACATACATACAATTGTATGTTTTCAGCTATGGGAGGAAACCCACGCGAAACGCAGAAAAAGGTGGCCCGTGTCAGGAATTCGAACCCAGGGCCCTCCTTGCTGCGAGACGCAACTGTTACCACTGCGCCACCCAGAAATTGTCGCACCTCAGGGAACACCCGCCCCGATGCTGAACGCATTGACGGCGAGGAGATAACCCAACCTTTTGCGACACGCTCGGCGGCGGCGGCAGCAGCTGTCCAATTAACATTAATCACCGCGCACCCGATGACGTCAATTACGAGTGCAACTGTGGCAATGAAATTCCAGCACCATCGGTCTTCATCAACCCCCCCACACCCCCCGTTTTCAGAACAGAGCAGTAGTGGCGGTCGTGTCCGCTCTGTTTAAACTCACACCAAATTCTTACGTATATATAAAAACACACACTGGCTCAATTCGCGAAATGTATCGACTTAGCCTATTTGCAACCTTCAAGAGTACGCGGTTTGTTGCTGGTCGCTGGCCATTTCGTGGGTCTGTGACCAGCTAACTGCGATTGACCAAAACACCCGAACCCTCCATCCCTCCCTCCCTTGTGTGCGCGAGAGAGCGATTTCGGACCTGGCCGCACCATGAGGCGCCTGGCTTTTCAGCCACCCCGCAGCGCGGGAGCGTATGGGCTGGGTGGTTGGAGTGAGAGACGCGGAACGTGCGCGCGTGTGTAGAGCGATTAGCGCGCAACGCTTCGCAAACACGGGGCAGCCTTCAACGCGGCACGGGTTGTCGGGGGCGCAGTGGGACGCGGTTAATCTTTAAACCGGTACACAAAGTCTGCTTCGAGTCGAGAGGCAGAGCCAAGAACACAGCGATCGGAATGACGACAATATGTTGGCGTGAAACTCTTGTGGGAATTGCCGTAAGAATTAGGAACAACACGAGTATTAAGACTTACGCGAATATGTTTTGTTTGTTTTACTAACCTGTACATTATTAACCCAGGTGAGAGCCTATTGACGTAATTATTTCCTTTTCAAGGAACGTGTGAAACTCAAGAACCTATCGTTACGTAAGACCTGCTAGTTCGTTTTTCCACCGTCTATTCATAGCCGATTTGATAATACATTTTTTGCGCAAGGCCTCAGCCGGGTCTCAAGACTGTTCCTCAGGAGAGCCTTGCTTGCGATGTTCGATCAATTCCTCGCCAATTATTTCGTCTGCAAGATTAATCTGGACAACCCTGATTAAAAAAGAATAACAAGTGGATAACACGAAGCAAATGAGTGCACGCCAGAGATACTATGTGTAGAGATTGGTCAGAAAACTTGTGATTTTAGATGATGACACTGGTATATGATAGTCATTAAAACTATAAACAAACACCCATAGCAGCCTTGGGCAGGTCAATTCACTGGAATGTAGGATTTTCAAGAATAATTAAAGGAGTTACAGCTAAGGAATGGAATGCATCTAAGGGGATGTCCAACGCGGAGATGGAACGACAAAACCAGTTTGTGTGCATGTGCGAGGTGGACTATCACAGAGGATCATGAGAGTTGGCGGTGGCCTAAGAAGGCCTTCATCCAGCAGAGGGTTGAGCATGGCTGATCATGATGATGATACCCAAGTCTACCCTCGTGATTGCAAGAACAGGGTTCACTTCGGTGGCAATGCATTCATGTCCTGGTGAAGCTGCAGTGATAGTCGGCTGTGGCAATCGGGGTGTTCGACTCCGAGCAGGCGAACACAGTGCCAGGGTCACTGGCCACTGACAACATCCCAGCCAACTTTGAGAAAAACAAAACAAAGTAGCAAATTACTAAAGCAAAATAAATCTAAACAAAATGACTCCTGTATGTGTTTTTCCACCCACGCATTAAAAGTGCAATAAACGATGTTGACATATGCATTTGTAAACATTACAAAAGGTCGAAATGTCTTTATAAATCCGTATCAACAATATCGCAACCCTTAAATCAACAACATTGCCTTTTGCGTGGAGGTGTTCATGTTTAACCAGCTTGCATGTGTTCGGAGGACATAAACGTCTGGGTTTCAACAAGGGCACCGTGTTTTCTTCTCGCTTTGTCTGGTTACAAGATGTCACTGTGCCGTCACTTTAAATGCCACCTTCTTGCAGACGTGAACCTGTGCACGTACAATAGTGCTTCCACACGCCTGCATGCAAACGCGCATGCTTGTGTGTTTGAACACGCACCCACAGCAGGCAATAACAAGGAGAGAGATCCCGTGTCTCGCACAATCGGCTTTAGGGGCAAAGTGCCGTTTGTGAGTGCCTGTTACGGTGAGCATGGTACAACACCGATATAGATATGGGAGATGACTACGGACACCTGACCCCACCATTGACTTCCCAGACCCCGTTGTGAACGCAGCACCACACAAAGCCACACAACAGAGATGCAGATGCCAATTTTACCACGGACCTATCTGTATCCTTGCGAACTAGCTGGGCAACTGACGAGACGGGATTTTCCGTGTAACGAATAACAATTGAATCGAGTTTGAACCCAGATGGGCAGGAATCGTGGCTCATTTCACCCTCCAGTATGCCACCGCTTCCCATACGATCTCGGCACACGTACAAGTGCACATACGTCACACACAAACTAAATCACACACAATTGCAAACACCTCCTGTAAATAGCCTTATCAGGCTGTTCGGGAAAATGCCATGAGTGAGCACCTACGATGGGGCGGTATGGGCATCACCACGCCTGGCCGCCTTTGTCTCTCCAACATCGATGTTTACACAACGCCCCAGGTTCACAGTCAAGGCTCATTCATCCGAGGGGACACCCAGGGCCGGTTCAGATATCCATCACTGGTTGCTCACCGTGAGCCCTGATCGAATTCAGGTCACCGGTGTTCGTGGTGCAGCGCGCTAACCACTATTCCACCGCTCCCCACACGCACAAAAGACAAAGATCCCCCATATAGCCTTACCAGACTGTAGGGGCAAGTGCTGTTAGCGAGCACCTATGAAGGCCGCAACGGTACACGAGGGGGTGGGTAGCCAGCACCGCGCCCAACCGCCTCTATCTCCCCAGTGGCAATGTTTACACACCGCACCAGGTACTCATTTGAGGCCGAGTCGACCTCGGAGAGGCCCAGTATTGGTTAAGATTATCGTCACCCGTGTTGGCCATGAGCAGGAATAGAACTCGGGACGCCGGGTTTGTAGTGCAGCGTAGCGCTAACCACTGCACTACACGCGCACACAAACCTGCACGTAAGCAACGCGTTGACAGACACTCACGCCCGCACACACAAGCGCGTGTATAACAAGTAAACCCGTAAAAACAAAGTTTTTCACTCTAAATCCTTTATATGCGTGGCGGCTAGAGTCCTCTCGTCCTCTGGCTTGAGATGGCTGCAATCTATGGGTCAGATGATTGTCTGCCAGTATTAAGCAATTGGTAATTAAATATTTAATTTGTTTTCCCTAAACAGTGTAAAATTTTGGAAAAAAAATTTCACGAAAATTAATTGTCACACACAACGAGTCTGTGTGGAAAATGTCAGCTCGATTGGATCACGGGAAGTGGGTTAAAAAGCGAGCAAAAGATTTGCACGGTCCTAAGCAAGCAAGCGAACTTAATATAAAGGATTAAAAAATATATTCGCCTGTGGAGGACGCGGGGATCGATCCCGCGACCTTTGGCATGGGAAGCGAGGGCGCTACCAACTGCGCTACTCCGCCACGGCCTGTGAAGGGGTTACGCTCTGGGCTCCTACACTCTGACGTTCAGCCAAAGCCATGAATGAGTTCTATTTGAATATATGTAAAATAATTTTTTTTGCCTAAAAAGTGTAACATTTTGGGAATTTTTTTTCACGAACATTAATTGTCTGGCACAACGAGTCTGTGTGGAAAATGTCAGCTCGATTGGATCACGGGAAGTGGGTTAAAAAACGACCGAAAGATTTGCACGGTCCTAAGCAAGCAAGCAAGCACGCAAGCAAGCGAACTTAATATAAAGGATTTAAAAAGGCGAACAAACAAGCGTACACACACACACAGATGCCCGGCAACCCCTTTGGGGAAAATGATAACAAAGAAATAGTGCGGAGTGGTCGCCGCACGTGCAGCTCTATTGATATAATGTGGACGTTTTAATGCTGCAACATCTGTCAATGACGAGGCCCCCGTGAAAGGGCAAATGGTTCAACGTCACTGCTCGTAGAAGTGCCTCTGCACTAGAGCTCTTTCTGGAGGGTAAATTTGGCCTACTCTTCCAGCCTGGCCAGAAGTCTAGGAAGAGGTGAGAGAGTAAACCCCCCCCTCCCCGCACTTTGCCCTAGCACGCGCAACATGTCGAATTACTAAACTGTGGTGCACCTGTAATGGGTTCAATTTAGGCGCACACACTTCTTGGGAGGCAACACTCATTTATTAATTAACACAACGTTTACCCAACAGTTACTCTTACTCTACACATAGGGTGGTGACCACCGACCTACACTAGCTAACACACCATTGTATTTTAGCCGCTCCAGCATGACCCAGCCAGGTGGCTGCTGGCAGTCCGCTCACTGTAGGTCTTCTCTTCTGGCATCTTCACGAGGTGTCTTCATTCTTCTCAGGAACAGCCCTGCTCTGCCTTCACACCACCCTTATATCTCGTCTCTCTGGCGTGGCCGGCTCCGCCCAGGCCACGCCTCCCTTCCCAGGCCACGCCTCACTTCCCAGGCCACGCCTCACTTCCCCCACCTCTGGGAAGGTCCGGATCCCTCCAGCACGTGACCCCCCAGGCACCCCCTTGGGGCCCCCAGCCCTCGTACGGGCCAACACAGTAGTGACCGTTCTGTCACTACACACCCATTTGTAATGCTGGTCTGGCAGAGTTGGGGTGGATTCAGGAAACCTGCACCGCTTTTTCGACTGCAGCGCCGGGAGACGGAACCGGCGAACCTCTGCATCGCAACTCCGGTCCTCGAAACCATCTCCGCCGCAGCAGCATCCCTTCCGAACGCGCGGTGGGATAAAATAATAATGATTATTACTTTTGTCAAGTCATTAGGACGCCTCCCAATGTCCGACTCATGCGGTCGCCAGCGGTCATCGTCTCGGCGAGCGCCCGACGAGCTCGTCTCTGTTCATTGCGAGGCGACGCAGACGATCCGGGAGAGCTGCGTGCACACTTCCCTCCTCGGTTTTCTGCGATCGCTTGCCAGGAAAATAATGGGGGGGGGGGGGGGGGGGTAACGTTTTACCCCGCATTTTCCCTAAACGCCAGACATCCTGTGTTGCTTAAAATATCTGCGCTCGTACGTACCCAGCGCGGACGCGCTCCACCCGATCAATCATGGCCCCCTGCGTTCCGCGGGTTCGCCGGGAGAGAGAGAGTCTGGGGGACCCAGCAATGAGCCTCGCGGAACTTACTCCGGAAGAGAGCCATGCGCGCGCACGCGCCCCAACTAAAACTGTGGTGGCGGGGGAAAAAAAAGGTCAATTTATTTTGGGTTTTCCGCAGTGATGCGTTAGTAGCAGCCGTGGGGCCATTTGGTACGGTGCCTGATATGCCATCGTGCGGGATGGATTGCATTAACCTGCTAACATTTTGCTAAGCTGTCTCTGTAGACGAGCCCAAGTGAAATTTTCTCCGGCGCAAATGCTGCCAATATCAACTCCAACACTCAAATGTTTCAAACACCAGTTGCTAACGGAAGGCTCGTGGAATTTCATGGGAACATCAAGGGTATGTGCAGACGCATTGGACTCTTTTCAATAATCATACACACACATGCTGCAAGCATTGTACATGGTGCAGTTGTTCAAATGAAAACGCAACGCTAGTGTTTGTACCAGACTTTTAAGAGAAATCGGTTTTATTCAAGTATTGGAATAACACAGCATATGCATTCTACATAGTGGTGACAAAATTTACGCACTGCCTGAATTGACGTGCAGTACAGGGGATCTCCCCTTTTCCACGCTGATGTGTGGGAGGAACTTCACAGATCATATTATCCAAATGTTGCCTGCCTTTTTTACTCCACATATCTGTGAAAAATGTTCCAGCAAAAAAGGAACCATGCATTCAAGCACTGCGGAAAGATGCAGATAATAGGATAAATGCTTACTCAACTCGTCTAGTCCAGGAAGAATATACAACATATTGCAGTGATGTATAATCATGTCATGGCAATACTACCAACTACTATACTTTAAGCGTGCCATTCCCACCCTAAATGCACACACACACATACAGATCATTCAGACACTTCCCAAGAATTGCGTGATTGTGTGAAGCAGAAGGCAGGCATTCGAGTGGATCCCTATCTTTTGAAGTGAACGAGCGTGAATCCTGATCCAGAGAGGCAGCCTATTGCCTTCCTCGAGAGAGACTACCGTAGGTGGCACCAATGGAGGGTGAAGTGGGGATGATTGCAGAAGGGCGGAGAGCCACTCGACTTGAATCAGCTCTTGGCAGCACCACACGAGCCAGAGGAGGTTTGAAAAGGGACGCGGCGTTACCATGGGCACGCTACGCCCAGGCCTCCCCCCCTCCTCCTCCGCACCCTAACCCCAGGGCCAACGCCTGGCGGTCTCATCCCAACATGCACCGCAGAAACTGCGGGGCGCGGTTCGCGATGAGCTCTGCGGTTCGCTGTATAGTTCGCTGTGTGGCCTGCGGTTCGCAATGCATGTGCTCTACTGCTTGCTCAGCGTCTCCACAATCGCATTCTGGGCTTCGTCGTAGTGGATTAAATAAGATGAGGTCATGGGACCGCGGGGATCAGCAGACTTCGCCCTGAGCATCAAGCAGGGTGGCACAATGTGGTGACAGAGACAAGGGTCGAATGGAATGGCACACTCAGCACCAAGGGTGCCGGCCTCTGTCTCACGGCTGAGCCGACAGGTGGCACTGCAATCACTTTCGTTGAAACTATCACTGCCGCCTCGTCGCTTAGAATATCCAACGTAGGTTTCTGAGCATGGTAAATTGTACTTGTCATCATTGCACAAACGAGCCTAGAATTCACCACTGTCTTGAGGCTGCAACAAAAGTGCGCAAGTTGTAATAATGAATATCTGTAATAATGAATTTGGGAGAGGTCATCAGAACAATGTTTACATTCCATGGCTTAACGGTGGCACTGTGGGTTAGAACACGCAACTCAACATTGAGCTGTTGCAAGTTCAAATCTCGGTTAAAGCTGAACATTACCCATCTTCCCTCTGAGGTTGATTTAAAAAAATGAGTGCCGCGTTGTACAACTTTTCAAGTGTTACATAACAGCATAGTGACCTTTACACTATTACATGTACCGTACTAAAACGCTACGGTGACGATTAGTCCTCCAAAGTAATATTATGAAATGCAATTCGTTTGCAGAATACCGACTATAAATGTGGTGCTAAAAACGAGACCTTACATCATTTGCCAGAGGCTTACTGATGTCATCTGATTTCTATAATGGACTTCTCGTCTTCCAGCGAGCTAATATTGACTCGGCTAAAGGATTAGGACACTTACTGGACACCATCTAATTCTCAATACCCGTGAAGCTTTACTGTATGCTTTTCTGGCAGCCAAGTCTATACTTGTGAGACCCGTGGGCTCTTTATAGCAAATCACCAAACACACTTAAGGAGTTCTAGATTTGAAGCTTTCGTGACTGCAAGGATTCATATTCTTAGGTTTTTTTGGTAAAGTCACGTAGGTAAAACATTAAAATTAATAAAAGTGAAATAAAATAAAAAATAAAAATCACGACGTTTCGGAGGCAACACAAGCTTCCGTCTTCAGGTGGAACCGTCACAGCACGATAGCATTCATAGTCTCAAACCGCATCTTACCATAATAAAAAAGTGGGCCATTCCTGCCCCTTCCCCCCCCCCCTCAACCATTATATATACGGAGTGGTAGCTCTTGCAATCTCTCATTTACTTGATACAGCTGTCGGGCTGTGACGGTTCCACCTGAAGACGGAAGCTTGCGTTGCCTCCGAAACGTCGTGATTTTTATTTTTTATTTTATTTTAACTTTTATTAATTTTAATGTTTTACCTACGTGACTTTACCGAAAAAACACTTGAGGAGCTGCGATACATAGATTTGGAGACAAGCAATATGCCGCAATGAATCAGCTGGAGGAAGTGTTCGCTTGGACAGGAGTGGATGCAGCTCACCGCAGGTGGGTGAAAGATACGATGGTAGTCCACGCGTTGGAAGCGATGTGCTGCTTGTGCAAACATTTTAGATATGAATTCCTTGAAGGAGAAGACAAAAAAGCACGCCAAATCTGACCAGAAATACTGCAACGGGATTGGTGGAGCGCACAAAGATGGAGCTGTAATGTGTGCGAGACAGCCTTCTTCTTCCTAGCGTTGTTCCCGCTGTGGCGCAGGGTCCGCTTTTCGGCATTGTCTTCTCCATTTGGCTCGGTCCAGGGCATCTTCAGGGGATGCGTTGACCGTCTTCATGTCTTCCTTTATTCGGTCCATCCATCGCTTCTTCGGACGTCCGCGTGGACGGCGGCCCTCTGGCTCAATACGCACGGCAGTCTTGGCCACTGATGACTCTTCACTTCGCATCACATGGCCGTACCACCGAAGCCTTGCCTCAAGCATCTTGTCCGCAATGGGGGCCACACCAAGTCACTTTCGAACGTCTTCGTTCCTGACACAATCCCATCGAGTGAGCCCGAGGCTCCATCTGAGCATCCTCATCTCCATAGTGTGGAGAGCTTGTTCGTGTACAGTTGTGGCTGGCCAGCACTCGGATCCATAGAGTGCCACCGGTCGGACGATGGTCTTGTATATTTTTCCCTTCAGCCTATCCGGCATTTTCCGATCACAGAGGACTCCGGTGACTTGCCTCCATTTCATCCACGCCGCATTGACTCGTGACCT
Organism: Lethenteron reissneri; assembly: GCF_015708825.2. Taxonomy (NCBI): domain Eukaryota; kingdom Metazoa; phylum Chordata; class Hyperoartia; order Petromyzontiformes; family Petromyzontidae; genus Lethenteron; species Lethenteron reissneri. The sequence goes on along the minus strand of NW_026891255.1, from coordinate 117,043 downwards.
CACATCAGTCGTGATGCTACCCTCTGAGCTGATGGTGGAGCCCAGGTACTTAAAGTCCGTCACTTTCTTCAGATCTTCTCCGTCAATACTGATGGTGCCGTCGGTTTGGGGGCCACACTCCATATACTCCGTCTTTTTGATGTTGAACCTCATCCCGTTTTCGTCCAAACGTTCCTTCCACAGGCGCGTTTGTCTTTCCACTTCTCCTCTCTCTTCATCTGAGAGGAGGACGTCATCCGCGTAGAGAATGTGTGCGAGACAGCCACCTGCATGAAAACGAGGTGCATGTAGCAGGCAGTGGAGCAAGTAGCTTCCATACCGACGTGTCCAGAGTTTATAGGTTAGATATATCCTTGTAGGTGTGCGAGTTTTCTCCGGTAATTGAAAACAGCTATTTGTAAAACATCCCAAGCAGGGCTCTCCTTGACGTTTCATTGGCAATATTCGGAAGGTAAAAAGAAAAGTTGTCTCTGCTCAAATCAGTATAGATATTTCGCAAACCTGGACCAGTGGTGAAAATATCACATTCTGGTGGTGGGAACTAAGTTATCCATAGGGCAACCACTGCTTACTCTCCAGTAAGGTGGTACTTATTTTAATTGAACCACCAGGAAGGCTGATGGGCTGAAATGACCATCCACCAGTGATTGAATTCATCACGATGTCTCTGTGTGTTGCGTACCTGACCGAGGAATGGTGTAGACGAAATAAACGCGCTGTCAACTTCCCAGCAATAATCTCCTCTCCCCAAAGGCCAAAGACGTACCCCTCCTCCTCTCCCACCGTTTACCCCTTGGCACTCTCGAATTCATAATCTCTGGACACGCCACTGCATGATAAAAGTGGCTCGGTGCTTCATTAAATTGTTTCCATGTTAGTTTCTCGACCGAAAACGGGCCAAGCACAAACATACGCAACACACAAAGCACACACACAGGCACAAAGCTCAGTGCACGAAGTAAAAAAAAATTAACCTCTTCATAAGCGAACTATTTTATGGAAAGAAAGAATCCCCAGCACAAATATGGCATGTGCTTTTGGCAAGAATATTGGCAAAACCATTAGACTTGGTACCACTTATGAGAAGTGTTTATGTGTAGAGGAATTCGCAGGAAGCTTGAAATACACGGGATTCCACAATTTTATCTCCAAGATTCGCTTGGGGTCAATAGCCTAGCGGAAAATGCGACATACTTTCGGTTATCAAATATAAGATCGCTTAATTTGCTTGGTAAACTTGACGGTAAGGCTTCTGCTGCGAGTGGCTATGAAAATAATTAGTTTTCGATTCTAAGTTACTGCGCCACTCGAAGTTACCTTAGGCAATTGGTCAAGGATTTCCTTGGAGCCCGATGGCTTGTTTTGTATTGGACTGCACATTCTTTTCAACAAATAACAACTCGGCTACAATTGGTCCGTGAGCCGTAGGCCGCTATAAGGACTCGTAAATTCACATCTAAATGTTGGTCTACAAGAAAAAAAACATTGTATAATCTTGTTTGTGATGGTTTTTTTGTTCCTTAAGATTTAATCTTAATACTCCCCCCCCCCCCCCCCCCCCACTTAAAATGTTAAGGAAATAGAACGCATTGAAATGAGTGACGTGACTCACGTGTGCATCACTTCCGTTTTTATAGCGGGACCCACATCACAGACCCTATAGTGGGACCCATATCACGGACCCCATAGTGGGACCCATATCACGGACCCTATAGCAGGACCCTTATCACAGACCCTATAGCGGGACCCATATTACAGACCCTATAGTGGGACGCATATCACAGACCCAATTATCCTCGGGGTTATCTGTCAATTGATACAAATTGTTCGCAACAAAAATGGCGAGGAAAATAGGAGGCGTGGATAAGAGGAGTTCCGTGTAGTGCTATATTATTTACGTTTTCGATTTCACATTGAGAGGTTTATTTTTGCTAAATATGATAGATTTTCAAATACTCCAAATATTAAGTATATATAATGCTAAGGACAACTATTTATGCTTTGGTCAATCGAATGCTAGGTGAAAGCATATACACACCGTGGCGGTTATCGGGGCTTGGCTGACCATACTTCACCATAATGGTCAATGGGGGTTTGCGAAAGGGAAGAAACACAGTAAGGATCGTGTGATAAGATTGCTGACTGACATGAAGCATGTAAAGAGGTGAAAGAATGACCCATTTATGTAAAATTGCAATTCAACAAATGCGAGACAAAAACCATGAATTTCAAGTTCATCCTCGTCGCCTATCAAACTGTCCTAGAGGACAAAAACACCTGGCCTGGTGGGACTGGCTCACACATTCAACTCACAATAAAACCATCACCTCTTTAGGGTCAATAAATTAAGCACTACTACATGGGGAGTTGAAAGCGAGTGGCTACCTTGTAAAGAGACTGGCACTCACTACAGGAACGTGGAATTCCCATTGAGCAAAGGAACACTTTACCATGTAGTCTCGCTATGGTACTAAACAGGGCGTTAAAGAGGATACTGTGGCTATTGCTACGGCTGGCTTTGGCGGTGTATAAACAGCTACCAGCAGAGATTTTTATCTGGATCTACAGAGGGTGCTCTCTTGTTCATCGGATGGGGCCCTTTGAAAGGGCATTGGGAAAGATCCCAGCAGCGCCTTGCCCCGTAGCTGAACCCAGCTGAATATTGCGTCCAGAGCTGCGATAACTGGAAGATATAAGGTGCAGTGAAGGCACATTGCTACGTAATCACGTGCATTATTAAATAAATGACCAAACTCTGCAACTGTAATAAAAATCACATGAAATAATCATTGAGCAGACAATATGTATCGATACATGTGATAATAGCCCATTGTGCACTGTTGCAAATTATTGTGGGTAATAAGTGTATATTGGTCTGGAAAGTTCACAGGCACAGAGACTACACAATATTAAATTTGTATGTGGATAGGTGAACAGAGTTCTGTGTACTTTGTTTACGTAAGGGTTAACTTTGATTTTATATTGAGGGCGAAGTTTAGCCTCAAGTCAAGTTGTCTTCTGTCTCAACGTTCGTAACATAGTCATGTTCGCTGGCCCTGAGCACACATTGGAAATTCCACATTTCCACGCACAGTACCAGTCCATCCACATTGGTCCGACTTTCGACAGTTCCATTGCAGACACGATGGGCTGCGTCAACCTTCGACAGGGATTTGAACTCGCAACCTTCAAACTCAGAGTTGAGTCGGCTGCTCGGGAGGGGCCATCTGGCCAGATCATTTGGGTGGCGGCAAAATCCTTTCCGAAATGAGCGACAGACCCAAACAAAAATGAATTAACTCGGAAAAGAGCAGACGTATAAATCAACACGGTGGGGAGGGTTTTTTTCCACCAACTTTTGTTTTGCTTGGTTTTATCATTAAGCTGCTTTACCCCACAGCCACCACACCTCCCGAAGCTCCCGCTCAAGAAATTCCATTTCGATGATGAATCAATTCTACCATCCATTGTTGTCTGTGGAAACTAAACTCTGGCATTCGTCCAAGGAATACACATTTACAACAACTTTAACTGAACCTTTCTTTACTTGTAAAACATTTCCTAAAATAATTCTGTTTTTAATAACAACAACTTTAAAAAAAGTAGAGAGGGAGGAAAAAAAATTCCCATAAAACACACAGGTGACCCAGAATACGGAACTTTCAGGACCAAAGAAGTAATGTTTAACATTTTTAACAAAATACACGCAGGACTGTGTAGAATGAACACTGAACTGAACTCTATTCGGTGATGGGCATCGGTGCACGAGCACAAATAACAAAACAACTCAACGAATGTATCAACAATACGGTTGTCTTAAAGGAAAAGTTCATAAACTATGTGACGTTTCAGGCAATAGAACATAAATGGAGGGACCAGAGAAATAGAGTGGATAATAAGGGTTGGAAACTGCGCTTTACTCGATGTGGCCTGATGGTCATTATATTATAAACATGTTTCCAGAGGGAACAGTTTAGCATAGGAATACTTTAGTAAACGATTAGTCGATGAACAGTTGCCTATGCAGTGTGGTGTGTTGCCGATACACATCAGCAGATATCTTGATGGATGTGACAAGATACACATTTCACTCGGTGTGCAAAAATAAACGAAACACGGCCATGCACAACGTGTGTTTATGGCATTGCAGTCCACCGTAACACGACACGTGATTAGGGCTATGTCCGAGGGGTTGCTTGTTATATTAGTATATTTTTATTATTATGTAAATTGGTTCTCTTCCAATTTCGGCAAATCACATTCGGAGGAATAATCGAAGATGGTAGCTTCCTTGAGCACAACATGCAATCTACTGCGTGACAGTCTTAATTGGCTTCATTCACGTTATCTTGCCATTATTTCCATCAGCCACCTCACTGTGTCGAGGAAGATGTTGTCATCAACACACATGCATTCAGCCAATAGACTGACGGACTTAACTAGATCTTTGTTTTCGTAGTATATGGGGGGACACAAATTGAAGTTCTGCAGATGTGATGAAATAGCGACATAAAATCTCACCAGAACACTATAGACAGACATATCTTGGTGATATCTGTCTACTAATATGTCTGTCTATAGTTTTCTGGTTAGATTTTATGTCGCTATTTCATTATGCCTGATGATGATTGCTCGTGTTGCGATCGAAACGTCGTAATATGCTATTATTTAATTTATTATTTTATCTTTGGACGTGACTTAACCGAAAGAACCAAATAATAAAATATAATTTAGATATGCAAGGAGACACATGCATTGTATAGGTAAACCCACTAAAAGAAACTCCTTAAAAAATTTTTTTATTACAAATGTCTTTTTTTTATTTAAAAAAATTGTACTTTTTTTTTTAAGAAGTCGAGCGGACAACGTGGAAGTGAACGACGTTTCGACCACGAGCCTTGAGCGCGCCACACACACACACACAGAGAGAGAGGAACGAATGAAGTTGAATAATAAAACAACAACTTTGAGTTGCGCGACACGCGCTCGGCGCTCACCGCGTGTTGAGAAGCTTCGTGGGCGACGCGATTCCAGAGCTCAGGGGCCGCGGCGTTCTCGATTCCCGGCGGGCAAATAGATATTTAATTAATAAGACGTCCACGCTTTTAAAGAGACGCTTAAGTGATTGACGCCGATTTTTATTGATTGCTTTATCAAATAGGTGTTTTTTATTTAGAGTGATGCACGCACTTCGACGCAGGTGAGCCTGAGGCACGTGGCGTCTGATTGGTGTGCGGGCAGTACGTTGTCACAGTGAGCACACAGTCTCGTGGATTGGACAACAGGAAGTAGACTAAACATGTTGTTACGAGATGTTGGCCACGACAAACAGAGGAATATCACGTGAAGTGAGAAGCGTTGAAAAATATAAAGGGGCAGAAATTACTTCATCAAGAAAACTAAATTTTAATTAAAACCCAGTACACATGCAACGTTGAGACAATGTGGTTAACATAGGTGTACACACACAGTGTGGTTAACATACAGTGAGGGATAAAAAATTTGATCCCCTGCTGATTTTGTACGTTTGCCCACTGACAAAGAAATGATCAGTCTATAATATTAAAGGTAGGTTTATTTGAACAGTGAGAGACAGAATAACAACACAAATCCAGGAAAAAATGTTATAAATTGATTTGCATTTTAATGAGGGAAATAATTATTTGACCCCCTCTCAATCAGAAAGATTTCTGGCTCCCAGGTGTCTTTTATACAGGTAACGAGCTGAGATTAGGAGCACACTCTTAAAGGGAGTGCTCCTAATCTTAGCTTGTTACCTGTATAAAAGACACCTGTTCACAGAAGCAATCAATCAGATTCCAAACTCTCCACCATGGCTAAGACCAAAGAGCTCTCCAAGGATGTCAGGGACAATATTGTAGACCTACACAAGGCTAGAATGGACTACAAGACCATCGCCAAGCAGCTTGGTGAAAAGGTGACAACAGTTCATGCGATTATTCGCAAATGAAATAAACATAAAAGAACTGTCAATCTCCCTCGGCCTGGGGCTCCATGCAAGATCTCACCTCGTGGAGTTGCAATGATCATGAGAACAGTGAGGAATCAGCCCAGAACTACACGGGAGGATCTTGTCAATGATCTCAAGGCAGCTGGGACCATAGTCAACAAGAAAACAGTTGGTAACACACTACGCCGTGAAGGACTGAAATCCCGCAGTGCCCACAAGGTCCCCCTGCTCAAGAAAGCACATATACATGCCCGTCTGAAGTTTGCCAATGAACATCTGAATGATTCAGAGGACAACTGGGTGAAAATGTTGTGGTCAGATGAGACCAAAATGGAGCTCTTTGGCATAAACTCAACTCGCCGTGTTTGGAGGAGGAATGCTGCCTATGACCCCAAGAACACCATCCCCACCGTCAAACATGGAGGTGGAAACATTATGCTTTGGGGGTGTTTATCTGCTAAGGGGACAGGACAACTTCACCGCATCAAAGGGACGATGGACGGGGCCATGTACCGTCAAATCTTGGGTGAGAACCTCCTTCCCTCAGCCAGGGCATTGAAAATGAGTCGTGGATGGGTATTCCAGCATGACAATGACCCAAAACACACGGCCAAGGCAACAAAGGAGTGGCTCAAGAAGAAGCACATTAAGGTCCTGGAGTGGCCTAGCCAGTCTCCAGACCTTAATCCCATAGAAAATCTGTGGAGGGAGTTGAAGGTTCGAGTTGCCAAACGTCAGCCTCGAAACCTTAATGACTTGGAGAAGATCAGCGGACACAGCGGAGACATCGAGAGAGAGACACGGGGAGAGACACGGGTGGAGAGAGAGACACGGGTGGAGAGACACGGGTGGAGAGAGAGACACGGGGAGAGAGACACGGGTGGAGAGACACGGGTGGAGAGACACGGGTGGAGAGACACGGGCGGAGAGAGAGACACGGGTGGAGAGACACGGGTGGAGAGACGCGGGTGGAGAGACACGGGTGGAGAGACACGGGTGGAGAGAGAGACACGGGTGGAGAGACACGGGTGGAGAGAGAGACACGGGTGGAGAGAGAGACACGGAGACACGGGTGGAGAGACACGGGTGGAGAGACACGGGTGGAGAGACACGGGTGGAGAGACACGGGTGGAGAGAGAGACACGGAGACACGGGTGGAGAGAGAGACACGGGTGGAGAGAGACACGGGGAGAGACACGGGTGGAGAGAGAGACACGGAGACACGGGTGGAGAGAGAGACACGGGTGGAGAGAGACACGGGGAGAGACACGGGTGGAGAGAGAGACACGGAGACACGGGTGGAGAGAGAGACACGGGTGGAGAGAGAGACACGGAGACACGGGTGGAGAGACACGGGTGGAGAGACACGGGTGGAGAGACACGGGTGGAGAGACACGGGTGGAGAGAGAGACACGGAGACACGGGTGGAGAGAGAGACACGGGTGGAGAGAGACACGGGGAGAGACACGGGTGGAGAGAGAGACACGGAGACACGGGTGGAGAGAGAGACACGGGTGGAGAGAGACACGGGGAGAGACACGGGTGGAGAGAGAGACACGGAGACACGGGTGGAGAGAGAGACACGGAGAGAGACACGGGGAGAGACACGGGTGGAGAGAGAGACACGGAGACACGGGTGGAGAGAGAGACACGGGTGGAGAGAGACACGGGGTGAGACAGACACGGGTGGAGAGAGAGACACGGGGTGAGACAGACACGGGTGGAGAGACACGGGTGGAGAGACACGGGTGGAGAGACACGGGGGGAGAGAGAGACACGGGGAGAGAGACACGGGTGGAGACACGGGTGGAGAGACACGGGTGGAGAGAGAGACACGGGTGGAGAGACACGGGTGGAGAGAGAGACACGGGTGGAGAGACGGGTGGAGAGACGGGTGGAGAGAGAGACACGGAGACACGGGTGGAGAGACACGGGTGGAGAGAGAGACACGGGTGGAGAGACACGGGTGGAGAGACACGGGTGGAGAGAGAGACACGGAGACACGGGTGGAGAGAGAGACACGGGTGGAGAGAGACACGGGGAGAGACACGGGTGGAGAGAGAGACACGGAGACACGGGTGGAGAGAGAGACACGGAGAGAGACACGGGTGGAGAGAGAGACACGGAGACACGGGTGGAGAGAGAGACACGGGTGGAGAGAGACACGGGGTGAGACAGACACGGGTGGAGAGAGAGACACGGGGTGAGACAGACACGGGTGGAGAGACACGGGTGGAGAGACACGGGTGGAGAGACACGGGTGGAGAGACACGGGTGGAGAGAGAGACACGGGGAGAGAGACACGGGTGGAGACACGGGTGGAGAGAGAGACACGGGTGGAGAGACACGGGGAGAGAGACACGGAGACACGGGTGGAGAGAGAGACACGGGTGGAGAGAGAGACACGGGGAGAGAGACACGGGTGGAGAGAGAGACACGGAGACACGGGTGGAGAGAGAGACACGGGTGGAGAGAGACACGGGGTGAGACAGACACGGGTGGAGAGACACGGGTGGAGAGACACGGGTGGAGAGAGAGACACGGGTGGAGAGACACGGGGAGAGAGACACGGAGACACGGGTGGAGAGAGAGACACGGGTGGAGAGAGAGACACGGGGAGAGAGACACGGGTGGAGAGAGAGACACGGAGACACGGGTGGAGAGAGAGACACGGGTGGAGAGAGAGACACGGGGAGAGAGACACGGGTGGAGAGAGAGACACGGAGACACGGGCGAGGTAGGGAGACACGGGGTGAGACACGGGGACAAGGGGGGGAGGGCGGAGACACGCGGAGCCTCTGGCGGTCTCCACTCGTAGTTTATTCGGGTTCAAATAGTACAGAGCAGTGTAAATCACAACACTGATAAGTCTAGGGCAGTGTAAACCATAACACTGATAAGCATCACGCGTTAGCTCTTGTAGCAACATCAACATCACCAACATCATCATCAACATCACCAACATCTTCATCATCAATATCAACATCATCAATATCAACATCACCATCATCACCAACATCCTCATCATCAACATCATCATCATCACCACCACGAGGGGTGAAGGGAGGGGGGCGAGGGGGGAGGGGGGCGGAGGGCAGGAAGTGGATAAGAGCAAGTCGTGGGGCGAGGGGGGCGGGGCGAGGGACGAGGGGGGCGGGGCGAGGGGCGAGGGGGGCGGGGCGAGGGGCGAGGGGGGCGGGGCGAGGGGCGAGGGGGGCGGGGCGAGGGGCGAGGGGGGCGGGGCGAGGGGTGAGGGGGGCAGGGGCGAGGGGCGAGGGGGGCGGGGCGAGGGGGGCGGGGCGAGGGGCGAGGGGGGCGGGGCGAGGGGCGAGGGGGGCGGGGCGAGGGGCGAGGGGGGCGGGGCGAGGGGCGAGGGGGGCGGGGCGAGGGGTGAGGGGGGCGGGGCGAGGGGCGAGAGGGGCGGGGCGAGGGGCGATGGGGGGCGGGGCGAGGGGCGAGGGGGGCGGGGCGAGGGGTGAGGGGGGCGGGTTTGAGGGTGAACTCAAGTGACCCGACAGACGTTGAGCGCAATTCTTTGTTTATTTCGGTAAAGTCGCGTAGATAGGGAACACAATATTAATAATAAAAATAATAAAATATAAAAATTTAATAAAATACAAAAAAATAAAATAACAAATAAATAAATAATACCCCCCGTTGACAGGAAGAGGGAAATAAATCCCCTCCCCCACAATTTGGCGCCCTTTGCACGACGCGACTCGGTGAGCAGCTCAGTTCAAACGGCGTGAACACGCGGGACGCATCGTGGGTGGTGATCACCACCAACATCAACAACATCATCACCACCACCATCACCACCAACACCACCACCATCATCACCATCAACACCACCATCATCACCATCAACACCATCACCACCATCAACACCACCACCATCATCACCACCACGATCACCACCACCACCATGACCCCCCCTCCTCCTGCCCGGCCCCACCCTCCCCTCTCGTCGTCTCCCGTAGCTCGAGCCGGCGGCGGCTACGAGCAGCAGCAGCAGCAGGAGCAGCAGCATCATCATCAGCAGCATCATCAGCAGCAGCAGCAGGAGCATCATCATCAGCAGCAGGAGCAGCAGCAGGAGCATCATCAGCAGCATCAGCAGCATCATCAGCAGTATCATCATCAGCAGCATCATCATCAGCAGTATCATCAGCATCATCATCAGCAGTATCATCAGCAGCAGTATCATCAGCATCATCATCAGCAGCATCATCATCAGCATCATCATCATCAGTGAGCATCATCAGCATCATCATCAGCAGCATCATCATCAGCATCATCATCAGCAGAATCATCATCAGCATCATCAGCAGCAGCATCATGCCCACGTGGACGCTGTGCTTGGGCAGCAGGACGAGCTTGATCTCCATGGCCGGCATCCGCTACGAGGGCACCCTGAGCGGGGTCAACTCGGACGACTGCACCGTCGCCTTGGCCAAAGGTCACGCACGGGAGGGTCACGGGTCAAAGGGGGTGAGGGCTTAAACAGCAGGACGGCTGCTTGTGTTGTAGCCGAAACGTCGTGAGAATTATTTTATTATGTTTTATTTTATTATTTTATTACTTCCCTTCTACGTGATGACTTTACCGAAAGAACCAAGAAGATGAATCCCTGCAGTCACGAAAGCTTTAAATCGAAAAAAAATCAGTGACTGCTTTAGTGTTAAAATACGGTGCTGTATTTTTAGGATAGTGTGTTTACAATATCATTTTACGTAGATATCCACATTCACTTAATATTTTTCTTCCGCAAGTTTTTATTGAAAATGCAACAATATTTGACATCATCTCAAAAACCCGACGTGATGGACAAAAAACCGACGCCAGGGTTGGGATGAAAAGCGCGACCTCCGATAGACACCAGGCGAGGTGGTTCACTTCTCACCACCGTGGCGCCCACACACCCACCACCACCACGGCACCGTTAGCGGCGTTAGCGTCGTCTTTGTGCGTGCGCAGTGCGTGTGTGCGGCACGGAGGGTCGCCCCGCCGAGCGAGCCGTCGCCCCTCGCGAGGAGATCTACGACTACATCATCTTCCGTGCCAGCGAGATCAAGGACCTGGCGGCGTTGGGGTGCCCGCTCTCCGCTCTGCACCCCCACCTGGCCGTCGTGCAGGTGAGAGGGGGGCAGCCGTTCTCTTCGCCGCCAAACTGGTTGGTTACTTTAGCGGGCAGGATCCCACCGAGATATTTAACTCTGATCATTGGTTGTTTACCCTGTAATCTGGCAACAAAACTGACAACTTTTTTTTACGAGGAGTCGTGTTTGCATTGACCGCAATACCTGCAGTCGGAATGCAAAACAAAAACACCCAACTCTGATAATGATTCGAGATTTGAAGCTTTGGTGACTGTAAAAAATACAATTTAAATTAATAAAAGTAAAATAAAAAAAACTTTTTATTTTACTTTTATTAATTCTGATAATATATGCACTGTCCTTGAAGTTGATTGGTCCATACCCGAGACAGCTTTCCTTAGAGCCTAGTCTCACATGGAGTTGGTCCAGATGACGACAAAAGGCGCACAACTCAAAGACAATGCACCATCAGAGTATGAGAGCTCGGGGTAAAGCATTTACACCATTGGAACCTCATTTGCCAGTAGAAAAATATGATAATTGGTTTTTTACCCTTCTATCTGGCAACAAAACTGACACCTTTTTTTACAAGGAGTCATGTTTGCATAGACCACAATACCTGCAGTTGGAATGCAAACAAAAACATAACTCTGATAATGTGCACTGTCCTTGAAGTTGATTGGTCCACACCCGAGACAGCTTTCCTTAGAGGCCAGTCTCACATGGTGTTGGACCAGATGACGCCAAAAGGCGCACAACTCAAAACATGACTCCTTGTAAAAAAGGTGTCAGTTGTGTTGCCAGATAAAAGGATAAAAAAACCAATTATCATATTTGTTGTTACTGGACACGCTACGATTGATCCCGTCGCTGCGTGACCACCCACCCTCGCCCCCGTCCAGTCCTCCTCGTCACGGGGCGCCCGCCCCCTGCGGGACACGCAGCGCGGAGCCCGCCGGCTCGTGCGGGACACGGCGGACGGGCGGCGGCCTGCACACGGAGGAGCCACAGGTACGGGCGGCGCGGTAAACGCTGGGGATGCAAAGGTGGCCGGGCGTTGTACCGCCTGCCCGCCCGCCCCCCTCTTGCAGCCAGCAGCCTTTGCAGGTGCTCGCTAACGGAGCTTATCCTGACGTCGTACGGAAATCCGATGTTTTTTTTATTTAAATCCTTTATATTAAGTTCACTTGCTTGCGCGCTTAGGACCGTGCAAATCTTTCGGTCATTTTTTAACCCACTTCCCGTGATGCAATCGAGCTGATATTTTGCACACAGACTCGTTGTGCGTGACAATTTATGTTCGTGAAAAAAAAATTCCTAAATTTTACACTTTTTAGGTAATTTTTTTTATATTTAATTACCAATTTCTTAATGCTGCCACGCAATCATCTGACCCATAGGTGGCAGCCATCTCAAGCCAGAGGACGAGAGGACTCTAGCCGCCACGCATATAAAGGATTTATAGTGAAAAACTTAGTTTTTACGGGTTATACTTGTTTAAATCCTTTATATTAAGTTAGCTTGCTTGCTTGCGCGCTTACGACCATGCAAAATTTTCGGTCGTTTTTTAACCCACTTCCCATGATCCGATCGAGCTGACATTTTGCACACAGACTCGTTGTGTGTGACAATTAATGTTCGTAAAAAAAAATTCATATTTAATTTAAAATACCAATGTGATAAAAATGAAACTCTTACTCAAGAAAAACAGAAATGAATAATAAAATAAAACCGATGCCACGCATATAAAGGATTTATAGTGAAAAACACATGCACACACACACACGCGCACACACGCACTCACACACACTCACACACACGCACACACGCACACACGCACACACTCACACACTCACACACTCACACGCTCACACGCTCACACGCACACACACTCACACACACACTCACGCACACACTCACTCACGCACACACGCACACTCACACACGCACACACTCACTCACGCACACACGCACACTCACACACACTCACACACACACACTCACACACACTCACACACACTCACACACACACTCACACACACTCACACACACACACACTCACACACTCACTCACACACACTCACACACACTCACACACACTCACACACACACTCACACTCACGCACACACACTCACACACACTCACACACACACTCACACACACTCACACACACACTCACACGCAGCTGCACTATCTCCTACAGCCGCGAGGAAGAGCGCCACGGTGGAGCGGGGGGTGCAGACGTCCCCCCAGCGTCAGCAGCGACGGTGTCAGAGCACGAAGCGGATTGCCGCCCAGACTCCCCGTGGGGCCCCGGAGCCGTGCGTTGAGTTGGACGCGGAGTTTGACTTTGCGAGCGCCAACGCTCGGCTGGACCGTGCGGCGCTGGATAGGGAGTTCCGGGGCAGGGAGGCCAAGCGGAGAGAAGGTGGGGCACTCACTCACACGCTGCCGCCACCCAACAACTCACTTCCTCCGCTGCTGTATCGGCAAAATAGAAATCTTGTCACTCAATTTTGACACACTTCCCAATGTGGTACCGACTGCAAACTTGTCATCATCACGGTGGCTATGAGATGTTAACTACCTCGCCTGGTGTGCAGGAGGGCGTGGGTTTGATCCCAACCCTGACGATGCCTGCTGCTGTATATTTGGAGTTTGTGTGTTTCTCTCATCATCATCATCATCACGGTGGCTAGGAGATGTTGACTAACTAAATTACCTTAAAATCGTTGGAATACCTTATGCCAGGAAAAGTGTGTTGACCATCTTCTTGGTTCTTTCGGTAAAGTCATCACGTAGAAGGGAAATAAAATAATTCTCACGACGTTTCGGCCACAACGCATGCAGCCGTCCTCAGGCGAAGACCAGGTTTGTCGAGGAGACAGCGCCTGAATGTGTGTTGACCAGTGGAGTCTGGGTTGGGTGGGGGGGGCGGATCTTTGTGTGTTTAATTGTCCAGGCGACCCCCTCACTTCTGCTGTTGCGTCTCCCCTTGTGCAGCGGACAAGCTGAGGGGTCCCCGCACGAGCTCCCCCGTCTTCCTGGACGGCTGCTTCTACGACAAAACCAGGAGCTTCTTTGACAACATTTCCAGGTAACGGCCGTCTCTGCCGCTCGCTCGTGGTGTGTGTGTGTTCTTGTTGGATCTCCTCGCCTTCAAGTGCAACGCCTGCTGGGGGAGGCGATGGGGGAGGCGGCAGTACAGCAAGCGGGCTCCGTCTCCGTCTGTGCGGAGATGGTGTTGCTGTCCCCCCCACCCCCCACCTCGTGTATAGAAACTCACAAACGGAGTTGGCCTAACCATCCCAATATAGGATGACAGAGCTTGGGCAAATTGTTTGTGCCGTTCCTGGCACATCTGGAAAGTTTGGGCGTCGCAAAAATGCGCGACGTTAACTTGAATCGGCGCGCCAAAACAAATGCACGCCGCGTGAATTGCGTAGTTGCACTTGATTCGGAAAAAATCCCAGCCCCGAGAATAAGAGAAGGACGTGCAACTGTTTGACTGGGCACCAGACGAACATTTGTCTAGACGCAGGATGGCGTGGAGCCGTGCAGGGACCTCTCTGATGTCGGGTTTAGACCATTGGAATATCATTTGTCAGCAGTAGCAGAATATGATCATTGTTTTTTTTACCCTTCTATCTGTCAACAAAACTGACACCTTTTTTTACGAGGAGTCGTGTTTGCATTGACCACAATACCTGCGGTCAGAATGATAATATATGCACTGTCCTTGAAGTTGATTGGTCCATACCCGAGACAGCTTTCCTTAGAGCCTAGTCTCACATGGGTTGGAACAGATGACGCATTACGGCTGCAGGTATTGTGGTCTATGCAAACATGACTCCTTGTAATAAAGGTGTCAGTTTTGTTGCCAGATAAAAGGGTAAAAAAACAATTATAATATTTTTTGCTGGCAAATGAGGTTCCAATGGTAGCCGTTTGCGACCCTGGTGCGGCCGGGTACGGGTAGGCCGTGAGTCACTGGTGAGTCACCGTTTGTCACTCATTCCGGGTAGGGTACGGGTAGGGTATTGGTACGGGTAGGATACGGGTACCCGTTTGCGACCCTGGTGCGGCCGGGTACGGGTAAGAAATCAAAACCCGTCTGCGACCTCTGACCAGCCGTGCTCACCCCCCCACCCCCGCCCCTCCCCCCTCCTCCTCCTCCCGCCAGGAACTGCCGCGTGACGTTGGCGGAGCAGTGGCGCCTGAACGTGGCGACGTTCGGGGCGGACCTCTCCATGTCGCTCGTTCGCCGCTCCCGCCGATGCGGGGCCCTGTGGGGGGGGGACGGGCGGCCGTGCGCGCCCAAAGCCGCCGGTGGGGGGGGGCGGGCAGTCTCCTCCTCCGGCCGAGGTGCAGCCTAGACAGGTGACGACCGTGGTGACGGTGACAGCAGCTCAGCTTATTGGAGAGTATATTTAGTATATTGATGATACTGATGTAGTTTATAATTACGGTCGCGCCCAAAGCCGCCGGGGGGGGGAGGGGGGGGGCAGCCTCCTCCTTCTCCGCCGGCCGAGGTCCAGCCTAGACAGGTGACGACCACGGTGACGGTGACAGTAGCTCGGCTTATACTGGTAGGAACGAAGTGGACCAGCCTACAATAGATTATATCGTCCGTCCGATGTCCGATTAGGTGTAGCAACATCGCCCCCTACTGCAAACACTTGGCAGGACCCTACAAAAACCTTTAGACTCAGTGAGGCTTTCCTGGCTAAACAAGTGTAACATTCCCTTATAATTCCCTGAGATAGTTTTTAATTAAAACATTTAAATTAAAAATTAACTCACAGCAGCCTAAAGCCTACAGCTAGGCCTAAAGCCTAGAACTAGGCCTCAAACTCTCCCTTCGTATCGTATTTGTTCGCTCCTACCAGCCCACCCCGCAGGGACCTGTTTGGAGAGTATATTTAGTATATTGATGACACTGATGTAGTTTAAATTTACGTTTTTTTACGTGGTAGCTTAGCTGCTGCAGCTACCGTACTATTAACATTCCTTCCCTTTCTAGATTTGAAGCTTTCGTGACTGCGAGGATTCATATTGTTGGGTTTTTTCGGTAAAGGCACGTATGTAAAAAAATTAAAATTAATAAAAGTAAAATAAAATAAAAATCACGACGTTTCGGAGGCAACACAAGCTTCCGTCTTCAGGTGGAACCGTCACAGCCACGACAGCTGTATCAAGTAAATGAGAGATTACATTTACGAGATTACATTTACTTGATACAGCTGTCGTGGCTGTGACGGTTCCACCTGAAGACGGAAGCTTGTGTTGCCTCCGAAACGTCGTGATTTTTATTTTATAATTTTAATTTTTTTACCTATGCGACTTTACCGAAAAAACCTAAGAATATGATTCCTTCCCTTTATTAATGCTACCCCTACTCCCTCCCTTCGATGCTGCTAATCCTGCATAATATGACTTTGAAACCCCCCCGCCCACCTCCTACACATTCCACAAGTAGTGACTAATCCCATATCGGAATTTTCCACAAATAAACTACATTCCTCTGTTATGTGAGTCCCTTTGTCAAGGCGCTCTCCTCCTCTAACCCAGCTTAAATATACGCTGCAAAGCCTGGCGGTGTTCATTCAGACGCTGTCTTCCCGGCAGGTGAGGGCGGCTCTCTGCAACACGATAACGGAAGTCTGTTGATGTTGCTTGTGAGGTTCTCCCCGTGAGAACACGCTGCTCCGTGGAGGATCAGAGAGAGACCATTTCATGGGGTATGCCGATAGCATAATAAGTATAACCCGTAAAAACAAAGTTTTTCCCTATAAATCCTTTATATGCGTGGCGGCTAGAGTCCTCTCGTCCTCTGGCTTGAGATAGCTGCCACCTATGGGTCAGATGATTGTCTGCCAGTATTAAGCAATTGGTAATTAAATATTTAATTTGTTTTCCCTAAACAGTGTAAAATTTTGGAAAAAAAAATTCACAAACATTAATTCTCGCACAACGAGTCTGTGTGCAAAATGTCAGCTCGATTGGATCACGGGAAGTGGGTTAAAAAACGACCGAAAGATTTGCACGGTCGTAAGCAAGCAAGCACGCAAGCACGCAAGCAAGCAAGCGAACTTAATATAAAGGATTTAAAAATGAGATGTGATGGAGCAAATCTTGAGATCAGATTTGGAAATCGGCACCCTGAAATTAGTCCAGAACAACTGCAAAAGTCCAGGCCAGAACTACATGTTGTTGTTTTGTTTGTTGACCAG
The DNA here is from genome assembly GCF_015708825.2 of Lethenteron reissneri. Lineage (NCBI taxonomy): Eukaryota > Metazoa > Chordata > Hyperoartia > Petromyzontiformes > Petromyzontidae > Lethenteron > Lethenteron reissneri. The sequence goes on along the minus strand of NW_026891255.1, from coordinate 99,739 downwards.
TGCGATACAATTTGTGTATTACATCGTGAACAACTCTTCTAAATCAACGAGCGCTCACACAAAGATGTGGAGGAGTTTGTTTCAAACGGCAGTCGCTTGTCAACGCTCTCGTGCCCCACGTTAGAGATTGGATGGCGCGGAGAAATGTCGGCCACAATCGGCAATTCTCCAAGTGACAATCCAGCCCTTTGCGGGGTTTGACCACGATCTGTCGTGTTGCTTCTTGACGTCGCTAATGCCGCTCACTGCTGCTGCTGCTGCTGTTGTTGTTGCAGGTTGCAGAGAACCACAGCTCCCACCCAGAGCGTACACATATTGGGGGTTTGTTTGATTTGAAAAAAAAAATAGTGTTGGGTCTGAAGAAACGTTACGTTAAGGACTGCATGTGGGTTTCGATTTAAAGATTCTTTCGTGACTGCAGGGATTCATCTTCTTGGTTCTTTCGGTAAAGTCACATAGAAGGGAAATAATAAAATAATAAAAACATAATAAAATACAATTCTCACGACGTTTCGGCCACAACGCAAGCAGCCGTCCTCAGGTGAAGAACAGGTCTGTCGGAAAGACAGCGTCTGTCTTTCCGACAGACCTGTTCTTCACCACAACGCAAGCAGCCGTCCTCAGGTGAAGAACAGGTCTGTCGGAAAGACAGCGTCTGTCTTTCCGACAGACCTGTTCTTCACCACAACGCAAGCAGCCGTCCTCAGGTGAAGAACAGGTGTGTCGGAAAGACAGCGTCTGAATGAACACACCAAGCTTGGCAGCAATATACACAGCAATATACGCTGCCAAACCTGGTGGTGTTTCATTCAGACGCTGTCTTTCCGACAGACCTGTTCTTCACCTGAGGACGGCTGCTTGCGTTGTGGCCGAAATGTGGTGAGAATTGTAATTTATAATGTTTTATTATTTCCCTTCTACGTGACTTTACCGGAAGAACCAAAAAGTCTGCATGTGGGTTTTGTTAATTGATACGCGATTCTTGCAATGTTTATGGTGTGTACACAAGGTATACACCGCGTTTGGTTGAACACTTTAGACGTTTATAATTTTAAAGAAAGTTTTGAACTTTAGTCTAATGGGTGAAGGTAAAACATGTCTGTTAAGTCGGACTTTAAATTGTCTCCTGAAATGGGTGCTTTTGTGCGACCGGTCTTAATCTGAAATGAGCATGGACATGACAATTTAATTGAGTTGTGTTTGTATTTCACAAGGCAGCATTAAATGTTGCGGGATTTATATTGGCGCATTGGCCGTGGTGAAGTGTCTGGCGAAGATTAAAGTTGACCGGCTGTTGGCTTTAGAACATTGCTTCTTTGAATTTACTGCGTTGCTTTAGATTGCTAGTGTGTATAGTGTGTGTGTACTGTGTGTACTCTGTGTGTGTAGTCTGTGTGTGTACTGTGTGTGTGTGTACTCTGTGTGTGTAGTCTGTGTGTGTGTACTGTGTGTGTACTCTGTGTGTGTGTACTGTGTGTGTACTCTGTGTGTGTACTGTGTGTCTGTACTTTGTGTGTCTACTCTGTGTGTGTACTGAGTGGGTGGGTGAGTGAGTGGGTGAGTGAGTGGGTGGGTGAGTGGGTGGGTGAGTGGGTGAGTGAGTAGGTGAGTGAGTGGGTGAGTGAGTGGGTGAGTGGGTGAGTGGGTGGGTGAGTGGGTGGGTGAGTGGGTGAGTGAGTGGGTGAGTGAGTGGGTGGTTATTTAGCAGGGTTAAACTATTTACTCAAATGTTTAATCTGCACTAATTACGAATCTTTTGTTTTATCATCAGACAAATTACAAGGAAACTGATTTTTTTTCATCAGTGCGAAGTCGTGTGAAGTAGTAGATTCAGTGTGACGCGGCTCGCAGGGAAGGGTGCGATGGACCTCGCTGTGAATCCCAACAAGCGCCGAGTGAACGTTGCCTAGATTTGGCAAACGCGGCGTTAACGAGAACAACGGAATAAACGGAACAACGGCACTTGGTCGCTAAGCGCATTCAAGTGGCGACGTCACAAAACAACGGCGCTTCCACATCATGAAGATGAAGCGCATGCAGAGTGTGTAGTAGGGTAGTGCATAGTGCAGTGTAGCTTGTGGCGTGTCGCACGCGAGTGAAGTGTATATAGTAGAACGCAGCTCGTAGTGAGGGGTACACGCTGGATGTCGATGCCCTAAACAGCTTTGTGGGGGTCGCGATTTCAGTCGAGGCCCCCCCTAGACTGGGGCTGGAGGCTACTTGCAAGCGAATTGATCGACGGTCCACGGGCAAAGCTTGCACTTGACGTTCTCCTTGAGCTGCTCCTTGCATCCGCACTGCGTCTCCAGCGTGACTGGGGAGGGAACAGCAGAGGGGAGAGAGCTCACGAGATCGTCGCTATTGTGCGACCGCCGTTAACGTCGAGGTTAACAAAATCTCCGCGCACTTCTCCTCCCGACGTTGTCAAACGACCAGAGGTCGCAACCGGGTACCCGATACCCGTACCCTACCCAATACCCGTACCCTACCCGATACCCGTACCCTACCCAATACCCGTACCCTACCCGATACCCGTACCCTACCCAATACCCTACCCGATACCCGTACCCTACCCGATACCCGTACCCTACCCTACCCAATACCCTACCCGATACCCGTACCCTACCCGATACCCATAGCCGTTTGCGACCCTGATGCGGCCGGGTACGGGTGGACCGTGAGTCACTGGTGAGTCACCGTTTGTCACTCATTTCCCAACGTCTTGTCTCTTCTCACAATTCAAGTTCCTAGAATCAACCCACCCGCGCCTGCAACATGGCTTCATCCCAGAGGTCGCAATCGGGTACCCGATACCCGTACCCTACCCGTACCCGGCCGGGTACGGGTAGGGTACGGGTACGGCCGGGTACCCGCTTGCGACCCTGGTGCGGCCGGGTACGAGGGGTAAGGAATCAGAACCCGTTTGCGACCTCTGCGAATGACCCGCGGGGAAGCGGCCGTCGCAGAGCCACTGCCGACGAGATCCCTTCGAGCGACCTAAGGATCACGGAAAGCAGTTCTACAGAAATGCATTTTCGGTGTGATTGCGTGGTGTACGGTACTTATAGTAGTGAAGACTGTGCGTAGTGGTATAGGGACGGTGTGATTGCGTGGGTGTACGGTACTGTATAGTGGTGAAGAACAGTGTGAAGTGGTATAGGGACAGGGTGATTAGAGAGAGACTGGTGCATGCGTGGAGACAATTAAAATGCAAATCAATTTATAAAATTTTTGACACGCGTTTTTCTGGATTTTGTTGCTGTTATTCTGTCTTTTACTGTTCAAATAAACCCACCATTAAAATTATAGACTGATCATTTCTTTGTCAGTGGGAAAACGTACAAAATCAGCAGGGGATCAAATAGTTTTTTCCCTCACTGTAGCTCACTGGCCCTTGCCTGGTCAAATATGAAATAGTTGTTGCTTTTTAAATCCTTTATATTAAGTTCACTTGCTTGCGCGCTTACGACCGTGCAAATCTTTCGGTCGTTTTTTAACCCACTTCCCGTGATCCAATCGAGCTGACATTTTGCACACAGACTCGTTGTGCGTGACAATTTATTTTCGTGAAATTTTTTTTCCATAACTTTACACTTTTTAGGAAAAAAAAATATATTTAATTATCAATTGCTTAATGGTGGCAGGCAATCATCTGACCTATAGGTGGCAGCCATCTCAAGCCAGAGGATGAGAGGACTCGAGCCGTCACGCATATAAAGGATTTATAGTGAAAAACTTTGTTTTTACGGGTTAATTTTTAATGACTAGTTTTAGTTAATTTTCGGGGGGGGGGTTAGGGAGAGGTGAGGGGCGAGGGGCTCACCTTGTGAGATGTCGTATCCTCTGTCACAGCACGTGATGACGGAGCATGCCTCCTTGCCCTCGGAGGTGACGTTGCACCGCCGCCCCACCGCGCCGGGGATGCCGCTGGCGTCGTTGCGCTCGCAGTAGCCGGGGCTGGCGCTCACATGCATCAGCTCGCTCGCCGTGGGCGCCGTCAAGCGCTCGTTCACCGGCTCCAGACGCCAGCGGGACCAGCGGGTGGCACCAGCAACGCTGCTGCTGCTGTTGTGGCGGACCAGCTGCATGGCGGAACTTGTGTCGTACTTGTGCTGCAACCACCATCATCACCATCGTCATCATCATTATCATCATCAATATCATCACCATCATCATTATTATCACCACCATCATCACCATCATCATTATCATCATCATCATTATCATCATCACCATCATCATTATCATCATCACCATCATCATTATCATCATCACCATCATCATTATCATCATCACCACCATCATCACCATCACCACCATCATCGGGGGATGTGGTGGTTGTCGAGTGAATGCGGGGAGCTCCCTTAGCTGTTAGGGACCCCCCCCCCCCGCCTGTAACCCCCCAATGGATGAATCCTCGTCACACCCACACTCCCTCTGGGGGCAGTCCCACCCAGCAGCTGTGAGCAGCTCACCTTCAGCAAGTTCCCAACTTGGTGGAAGTCGGCGAGCTGCTGCCAGCAGATCTTCAGCATGCAGCGGCCAAAAAGCAGGTGGCACTTGCAGTCCATGTGCGCCAGATTGTACACCGCCTGTAGCACCACCACCACCACTACCAGCGTCACTACCACCACCACCGTCATCACCACCACCAGACATCACCACCACCACCGTCAATGTCACTACCACCACCACCACCACCGTCATCACCACCACCACCACCACCGTCATCACCACCACCAGACATCATTACGCTAAAACATTACCGGTAGAAGTTCAAGCGAGAACCATTGCGTTAATCACGATTGGTAATACAACCCTAGGCAAGGAGGCCAAACCTAATTAGCATGGAGTAACTTTTTTTTATTATAAAAAAAAAAAGACAACATCTACAACGACCCACCACCCCGTTCACACACTCACCAGCCGACCCGCCTCGTTGTCGTGCAAATTCATCGCCAAAGACTCCCCTCTCTGCCTGCTACGACTGCCATCGCCCACATTCACGAACCACTTGGCGAACTGGTATCCGTATTCGACGTCGTCCGATGAGCCGCCCCGCCGAGCACGCGGCGGTAGCCTCATGGCGTCGGGAACGACCCAGGAGCAGCTGCCCCGGAACTGCCCCTGGCGGCAGCCGCGCGCCACCACGTGGGACACTCCGGCGGCGACGATGGCGGAGAGGAACGCATCCTCGCGAGAGCCGGGGGACACGCCGGGGAACACTCCTGTGGTGTAGCGCGTAAAGCCTGCCGGGGCGGCGGGGGGAGGAGGACATGCCGAGCAGGTGTAGGGGGGAACGTCGGCTATTTGTAACGTGAGGTTACATCCGGGTCGTTGACGGATTACAACTCGTCACGATGATTGGCTCTGCCGGTCCTGGTCCATAGCCAATGGGGGGAAGCCTGGGGGCGTGGCCCTGACGTCATGGCAAGGTGACAGCTGTTTGTAGATGATTGGCCCTGCTGGCTTTGGCCACAGCCAATGGGGAGACGAGTCAGGGGCGTGGTCCCGGGAGCCTACGATGGAGTCTGGAAGATTCCATGGAGGCTAACCGGGATTGGTGGAAACGTACCACGTGACCCGGGTATTAAATAGGGGTGGAGACGAACAACACGTGGTCAGAACGGGAACGAACGGAGGAAGGGGGCCACGCAAGAACGGGGGTCCAGGCTGCCACGTGGCTGCGCGTGTCTCTCTCTGTCTATCCCTCTTACGCTGCCTGTCAGCAGCGTGTCAATGTCACTACCACCACCACCGTCAAGTCACTATCACCACCACCACCACCACCGTCAATGTCACTACCACCACCACCGTCATCGTCACCACCGTCACCACCACCACCATCGTCAAGTCACTACCACCACCACCACCACAGTCATCGTCACCACCACCACCACCATCGTCAAGTCACTGCCACCACCACCAAAAGCCGAGTGGCGTAGGGGAGGGGGACCCCCGTGGAGGAGGGACGCGGCAACTCTGAAGTGGAGAGTTGCGATGGGGAGCTGGACGACCCCCCCCTTCACCCCCCCACGCAGCTCGTGTGCGCCTCGGGGAAGCGGCAGGAGACCCTAGGTGCGAGTGGACGTGGCGGGCGAACAAACGTCAACGTCGAGGGGAAACTCGCTTGTTGCCGGCGGAGGCTCCGACCCGGGGCGACGGTCCCCTTACCTGACTCGGGGTCCGGCGCGTTCTCCGCGCCAGGCACGGTGCAGTCCCACCGCTTGCCCTTGAACTGGTCGCGACACTCATGCAGCGCCAGGCGGACGCCCTGCACCACCGCGTGCATGTGGTCCAGGCGGCGCAGGCACATCTTGCGCTGCACGGGGGATAGTCCCGGAGCCCCGATGCACAGCGGCCGATACTCGGTGGTGTTAGAGTGGAGGGCCCACTGCGCAAGCGGCCTGCAGAGGGGTGGGAGTCGCGGTGGCTAGGAGATGTTAACTACCTCGCCTGGTGTACAGGAGGTCGTGGGTTAGATCCCGAACCTGACGCCTGCTGCTGCTGTATATTTGGAGTTTGCGTGTTTCTCTCTCTCATCATCACGGTGGCTAGGAGATGTTGACTACCTCGCCTGGTGTGCAGGAGGTTGTGGGTTCGATCCCGACCCTGACGCCTGCTGCTGTAGATTTGGAGTTTGCGTGTCTCTCTCTCTCTCATCATCATCACGGTGGCCAGGAGATGTTGACTACCTCGCCTGGTCTACAGGAGGTCGTAGGTTCGATCCCGACCCTGACGCCTGCTGCTGTATATTTAGAGTCTGCGTGTTTCTCTCTCATCATCATCACGGTGGCTAGGAGATGCTAACTCCCTCGCCTGGTGTGCAGGAGGTCGTGGGTTCGATCCCGACCCTGACGCCTGCTGCTGTATATTTGGAGTCTGCGTGTCTCTCTCTCATCATCATCACGGTGGCTAGGAGATGTTAACTACCTCGCCTGGTACGCAGGCAGTCGTGGGTTCGATCCCAACCCCTTAAAAAATGCCTGCTGCTGCATGTACGTGTTGAGTTTGTGTGTCTCTCCCCATGGTCGCGTGGATTTTTCTCCAGGTCCCTCTGGTTTTTTCTCCTCCTCCTCCTTCGCATTTAGAATCAACGTCTCTACGCGTTTGGGGGGTCATCCGCTATAAATGACCACGTGATGATGATAATATCGGCCACTCCCTTGAGCTACAATGTGCGACAGACAGACCACTCCTGAGAGAGCTGCAATATACAATGTCAAAGAGCTATCTGTGGAATTTCTACAGGTTTTAAATGTGAATATTATTACGCCATGTATACACACACCAGAGGTCGCAACCGGGTACCCGATACCCGTACCCTACCCGATACCCGGCTACCCGTACCCGGCCGGGTAGGGTACAGGTACGGCTACCCGATTGCGACCTCTGGGATGAAGCCATGTTGCAGGCGCGGGTGGGTTGATTCTAGGAACTTGAATTGTGAGAAGAGACAAGACGTTGGGAAATGAGTGACAAACGGTGACTCACCAGTGACTCACGGCCTACCCGTACCCGTACCCGGCCGCACCAGGGTCACAAACGGATACACGTACCCGGCCGGAGGACCACAGAATAAAAAAAAGCTTATACGACCACGGGGAAAACATAGCAACTCTAACTATACGGCGTGTTATAAGGTCGCAATTGAACCCACGACCTCCTGCATAACAGCCGAGGTAGTCAACATCTCCTAGCCACCGTGGTGCCCGCTAGACATTGTGTACCTAGTGTATATACACACACGCACACGCGCACGAGATAAAACAAACATTCCCGTACAACAACCGTATGGGGTGTGCAACATATTGGCGAGATAAGAAGGTTGCTTAACGTCGAAACTTGTGCGATCGTCGCAGCAGTGAGGAGGAAGACAGCAGCGTTGGCGTCTCGCGTTTACCACCAAGAGGAGCTGCCCACTGCCCACAGCTGTGTCAAGACGCAGAGACCCAGCAGAGGGCAGCAGTCCATGCAGTGCAGGGAGCCCATCGCAATCCTCGTGGTCAGCTGCGCGCCGCAGAAGAGACGCGGGCCGTGACGATGTTAACACCCTCGCCTGGTACGCAAGAGGTCGTGGGTTCGATCCCGACCCTGACGATGCCTGCTGCCGTATCTTTTTAGTTTTCATGTCTCGCTCATCGTCATCGTCATCATCATAACGGTGGCTGGGAGATGTTAATGACCCCGTGTGGTACGTGGGATCGAACCCACGACCGCTTGCGTACCGGGCTAGGAGTTAACATCTCAAGTTCAAGTACTAGGTGTAGCGCTGTGAGCCATTCGGCTCTTGAATTGGGTGCAACCGCAACAAACAAAAGACAAAAACATGAACAAGAAAACATCTTAAAGTGACTATGTGACTAAGTGCAAACAGAAAATCCAAGAAACGACAGCAAAATGTTGCAGAGAAAAACACCGTTAAACCAACGCTGTGCAAACATCCCAGTGGGATGCAAGTCAAACAACAACAACAACCACAAGACAACTTAGATTAAGGCCATCAGTCTTACTCCGTACTACAACAAACGTGGTCAAACCAGTAAACTTTTCGAAATCACCAAAATAAAGGCAATGAAACAGTGATCATAGGAACTGTGACGGAATTTTCACAATCTATATATATAAAATCGTGAATCTGTCTGTCTATCTGTCTGTCTGTGTGTCTGTGTGTCTCCGGACCATACGCACTTTCATTGGACGCCGGTTGCCCCTGCCAACGGCTAGCGACGCCTTCGCCGCTTTCATTGGACCTGGCAACGGCTAGCGACGCCTTCGCCAAGGGCTGCAGTTTCATTGGACGGCGGTTGCCCCTGCCAATGGCTAGCCACGCCTTCGCCACTTTCATAGGCTCCGTAATTAATTAAATAATAGCCATTACTCAGTATTGTTCGAGCGCTAGGGGGGGGGGGGGGGACCGGCACCCGTACCCAGCGTCAGCCGGGTGGGAAAATCAGGCGAGGCGGGAGGCTCTGCACGGTGCTAGGCCTCGACACCCACCACGCGAATCTAAGGTAAATTCATAAAAGTTTCACGTCCTCTACAGAGTCGTGAGGGAGGGAGAGTGGCGAGGGAGGGAGAGTGGCGAGGGAGGGACTCAGCCTCAAAACGAGTAACTGGTGTGGCGTTTTCACATCGGCACTGGGGAGACAAAGGCGGCCGGGCGTGGTGGATCCAAGTCCCGGGCGAAGCCGGGTCATGTGTATGTGTGTATGTGTTTATGTGTATGTCTGTGTGTCTCTATGTATGTGTGTATGTATGTGTGTGTATGTATTTGTGTTTTTGTATGTGTGTGTGTGTATGTATGTCGGTTTTTTTATGTGTTTATGTGTATGTCTGCATGTCTGTATGTATGTGTGTATGTACGTGTGTGTATGTGTTTGTGTGTATGTATGTGTGTTTGTATGTATGTGTGTGTATGTGTTTCTGTGTATGTATGTGTGTGTATGTATGTGTGTTATGTGTCTGTCTGTGTGTCTGCATGTATGTGTGTGTGTATTGTGTATGTGTTTGTGTGTATGTATGTGTGTGTTTGTGTGTATGTGTATGTCTCTGTGTATGTGGGGAGCGGTAGTGTAGCGGTTAGCGCGCTGCGCTATGAACCTGGCGACCCGGGTTCGATTCCCGCTCACGGCTAACACCAGTGACGATTATCTGAACCGGTCCTGGGCCCCCCTAGGTCGACTCAGCCTTAAATGAGTACCTGGTGCGGTGTGTAAACATCGCCACTAGGGAGACAAAGGCGGTCGGGCGTGGTGCTGGCCACCCACCCCCTTGTGTACCGTTCCGGCCTTCATAGGTGCTCGCTAACAGCACTTGCCCCTACAGTCTGTTCAGGCTATACGGGGGATCTTTGTCTTTGTCTCTGTGTATGTATGTGTGTGTATGTGTGTGTATGTGTTTGTGTGTATATATGTGTATGTGTGTGTGTGTCTGTGTGTGTGTCTGTGTGTGTGTGTGCGTGTGTGGTGTGTGGAGAGCGGTAGTGTAGTGGTTAGCGTGCTCTCTGTGTGTCTGTGTGTGTGTGTCTGTCTGTGTCTGCGTGTGTCTGTGTGTGTGTCTGTGTGTGTCTGTGCGTGTGTGGTGTGTGAGGAGCGGTGGGTGTAGTGGTTAACGCTACGCTGCGCTACCAACCCGGCGAACCGAGTTCCATTCCCGCTCACGGCCACCACCGGTGACGATTATTTGAACCTCCCCTAGGTCGACTCAGCCTCAAACGAGTAACTGGTGTGGCGTATTAACATCGCCACTGGGGAGACAAAGGCGGCCGTGCGTCAGTGGTGAGGGAGGGAGAGTGGTGAGGGAGGGAGAGTGGTGAGGGAGGGAGAGTGGTGAGGGAGGGACTCAGCCGCAAAACGAGTAACTGGTGTGGCGTATTAACATCGCCACTGGGAAGACAAAGGCGGCCGGCCGTGGTGGATACAAGTCCCGGGCGAAGCCGGGTAGTACAGCTAGTAAACGACATAAACATGTACCACCAGAACCCTGCAGCCACAGCTGGCTGCTGCATGAGTCACTCCACAACAGCAGCAGCATCAATCGGAGTATCAACATTTTTCAATGCACCTTTAAGATCAGCACACTAAATCAAAACACAGGTTATACTTTGCAGCGATCATCCGGAGCGAAACATTTTATTTTAGGCCACTGAATAGCACATTACACTGGTAATGTGTTATATATATATATATACACACACACAGTGTTATATATATATACACACACACACACAGTGTTATATACACACACACACAGTGTTATACACACACACACAGTGTTATACACATACACACACAGTGTTATACACATACACACACACAGTGTTATACACACACACACACACACCCAGTGGCGTACCAGGCACTCATGAGGCCGAGTAGACCTAGGGGAGGCCCATGACCGGTTCAGATAATCGTCACCGGTGTTGGCCATGAGCGGGAATCGAACCTAACACTTGCACACACACACACAACACTGGTAATGTGTTATACACACACACAGTGTTATACACACACACAGTGTTATACACACACACACAGTGTTATACACACACACACAGTGTTATACACACACACACGTACCTTCGGGGCGAAGCGGCTAAGGAACGAAATCCTTTCGCGTGAAGACGAAAAGAAACCGCATCCGCAATGTGGCCCCATTCCTAATCAAATAGACGGCGATCGCAAACGAGTTTCCCCGTCGTCGGCACCATCTCACCTGGCAGGTAGACAGACAGGCACGCAGCCTGGCAGGCGGGCAGGCAGGTAGACAGGCAGGTGGGCAGGTAGACAGGCTGGCAGGCGGGCGGGCTGGCGGGCTGGCAGGTAGACAGGTGGGCAGGCAGGCAGGTAGGTCGGTAGGTAGGCAGGTACACAGACAGGCAGGTAGACAGGTAGTCAGACAGGCAGGTAGGCAGGTAGACAGGCAGGCAGGTAGACAGGCAGGTAGACAGGCAGGTAGACAGGCAGGTAGACAGGTAGACAGGCAGGCATACAGGTAGACAGGCTGGCAGGTAGACAGGTAGACAGGCAGGCAGGTAGACAGGCAGGTATACAGGTAGGCAGGCTGGTATACAGGTAGGCAGGCTGGCTGGCAGCACAAGGTGAGGAATGAACTCCCCACCACCACTGCAGTGTCTGTGGCAAGCCCTTTTATCGAGTGGGTAGCCTTGTTGTTGTTGTATTTAGTCATGATGAGTCAGCAGGGCGTGCTGCTTGTGATGAGTCAGATCCCACGTGCTCCCGTGATGATCTAATCCCACACACGCGCGTCCCTCGCAAACAAGAGGCACCCTGCCCCGATCACTGTGACTTGGAGTTTGTTTGAATGTTTCGTTTGGTGGAGGATGATTGTTACTGCAGCTCGCCTTGAATCCGTGTGCAGCAGTCACCTGAATGTCACTCGCGTTTGACATGTTCATGGCTAATGCCGGGCGAAAACAATAACATGTCCCGCCTAATGTGAGAATTATGCAACGGCAGACGCTTTGAGCAAATCCCCTTGAGTTTCGATTTTATTTTAATTTAATTTAAATTTTACAAAAAAGGAATAATTTAAATACAAATTCATGAATTTTTATTTTATTTATCTATGTAATACTTTTATTATTTTAGTATTTCCCTTCTACGTGACTTTACCGAAAGAGCCAAGAATACAACCCCCCCCCCCCTGGTTTCTCGATATTTCTGCGCTAATTGTGCACCCAGAGGAGCTGCTCTGAATAGTATTTTGATGAGCAGTGAGAGAACACACGAGTTGACATCCTGCCACGAGACGCTGCTCTATTAGAATGAATACATCCCGTTAAAAGCCGGTGCCGTTTTTAATCAGCGTTGATAGCAACTCGCAGTTTAGTACTCGTCAGCTTCATCACGAGATCAGATGGTTTTGATCGTTTTGTGATCGTGCCTTTCTTCTCTTTCGCGTGAACATTCGACAACTCTTGGAGGTGTTTTGGAACAATGCAGTGAGCGCTCTTAGCCTATTCTTATGTGTTTTTCGGTAAAGTCACCAGGTAGGTAAAAAATTAAAATTAATAAAAGTAAAATAAAATAAAAATCACGACGTTTCGGAGGCACCACAAGCTACTGTCTTCAGGTGGAACCGTCACAGCACGACAGCTGTATCAAGTGAGAGAATTCCAAGAAAACAGTCCTTGTATATGTAGTGGCGGTACGCGCTGACAAAGGGGCGGCGTGTGTGTGAGCGCGCCGGGTGTGGCTACATCAAGAGTGGTGGAGTTGACACGCGCCGAGAGTGATGGATCACGGGGCGGCGCGGGGTGCGTGGTTGTGCGCGCTGACACAATGTGGGAAATAGGATCGTGGGCAGCGCGCAGTGATTGGTCGACTGGGATGGGTGCTCTCAGCGACGTCCGCATGGAGGACTATAAAGGAGGACGCGCGGGAGCACTCGGGAGTTGATAACCAGTTGAAGATCGAAGACGGAGTTGAAGAGGTAGGGCCCTGAGACCCCTAGTCCCGCTGTCCTTGTAAGGGCCGGGACCCTGTGCGGCTCGGAGGCGAGACTGTGGGACCCGTGGTCTGACGTCCATGTGGGACGAGGCTGTGGGACCCAGAGTCGAGACGGACACCCCAGCCGGGTGGGTTCCGAGAAGCTACGGGGCGTAAGAGCCCGTGTGGGTGTAGCCAGGGGAACCCCGTGGGTTAGGCTGCAGTTAGCCACCCGTGTAATATAAGCTGGTGTTAATAAAGAGTGTGCTATCCGTAAGGTCGTCTCCCGTCAAGTTACTACATTAATAATAATAATAGTACAATTTGTAACGCGCGCAAATTTGCAGACGTAGTGGCCGCAACTCAGAGGCGCGGAGCCAAGCTCAGAGTCGCTCAAAAGCATGATTGTAGAGGTGAGTTTTTAAGTGTCTCTTGAAGGAGGCGATTGAGGTGATGCTGCGAATGTGCAGAGGGATATCGTTCCAGACTGTTGGGGCTGCCACCGAGAAGCGGCGCGTAGACATGACCATCCTGCATCTTGGTATTGAGAGGAGGTCGTGAGTCGCGCTGCGCAGGCATCTGCCGTGTGCTGAGCTGCAAGTTGTCAATAATGAAGAAAGATACGGCGGGCAGGCGGATATGAAGGCATTGTGGCAGAGGCAGGCGGTCTTGTATGTGACCCTACTGGCAATGGGGAGCCAGTTGAGAGCGCGGAGACGAGCTAGTGAGTCGAGGCGGGGATGAGTGTGGGCAATGACGACGCGTGCTAGGTTTTTTGTAGTCTTTGAAGCTTCTTTAGGTTGCCAGCGGAGGTCCGGACAAGGACGGAGTTACAATAGTCAAGGCGAGACCCAACTATGCAACATGCCAAAGTGTTGGCAATTTCAGTAGAGATGAGAGGACGTATGTGTCTAAGAGCCTTCAGGTGAAAGTTACATGAGCTGATGATATGGTTGGTTTGACGGTCGAAGGATAAAGTTGAATCTAGGATGACACCGAGGTAGCTGAAGTGGTCGGTGAACTTGATGCTGTGACCGAAGATGTGTATGTGTGTGGGGAGTGCTGCTGAATTGAGACGTTGCTTGGTACCTAACATGATGGCCACTGACTTTTTCGGATTAAGGGCTAGGTTGTGTGCAGTGAACCATTGTTGCACGGCGGTGGTACATTCCGAGAGCCTCTCGAATCCAGATGCATTGCTAGAATCGATGGGGGTGAATAGAATCGTGTCATCCGCATATGAGTGGTGCTTAACACCGAAGCTTGCAATGAGTCGGCCGATCGGGGAAGTGTAGGCTGTGAAGAGCAGGGGACCTAGAACAGAGCCCTGGGGAACCCCGCATAATGCTCTTGTTTCAGGCGATGTGGACATGCCCACCCTGACTGAGGATTGCCGGTCAGAAAGGTACGAAGCTATCCACTTGAGTGCTGAGCCGCATATACCGAAGTCGGATTTCAGGAGGGAAGTAAGGAGCGAATGGTTGATGGTGTCGAAGGCTGACGAAATGTCCAGACTTACAAGTGCAACAGTTGAGCCGGAATCAACGATCGTTAAAATGTCATCGAGCACCCTAGTGAGTGCTGTTTCTGTGGAATAGTTTTGACGGTAAGCTGACTGGAAGTTGCAGTAGTTTGCGGCGGAGGTGACGTGTGGTTGTAGCTGGGCGAGGGCTAGTCGTTCAAGGAGTTTAGAGAGGTTCGAGAGGTTAGTGATGGGACGATAACTAGATGGGTCATCCGGATCTAGATTTGGTTTCTTTAACAAGGGAGAAACCAGGCCAGATTTGAGGTTGGACGGAAAACACCCTGAAGAGAAGGAGGCATTTGCGATGTTCCTGATCATGATGGCGAGTTCCGGAGCACATTGCTTGAACAAGGAACCTGGGAGCACGTCGAGTGGAGATGACTTCAAAGGAAGTGATTCAATTTAAGCGAAAACGTCTTTTGTAGACACAGGCTTTAGCATAGTTAGAAGAGTGTCTGGGTTAGTGCTTACAATTTTAGGTACCATGAGCGGGGTACAATGGTGCAATGTGTCAGTAGACGTGCACGAGTTTGCGACGGCGATTAGCTTGTTGTTGAAGTAAGTATTAAAAGAGGTGGCAAGTTTCAGTGAGGCAAGGGGATCGCTAAGGTGAGGGACCATAGTGCTACCAGGATGGAGAAGATCTTTGAGAGTTTTCCATAGAATGCGCGGGTTTCCGGTTGCTTTTTTGATGCGTTCCTCAATGTGGGAGGAACGTGAGACAAGGATCAGTTAGTTTTCCTGCAGGCGACTCTGTAAGCAAGTCGATCAGCAGGTAGACCACTGCGGGATGCGATACGTTCAAGACGCCTCCTGGTTCGCTTAGCAATGATGGCATCTCTTGAGAGCCAGTGAGTGTCGTGAGAAGACTGCGTAGCGGTTCGTGATTTTAATGGAGCTAGTTTGTCCAGCGCCGCCCTCATGTCAGCTTCTAGTTGGAGAGCGCAGACGGTTGGATCCGATGATGGGGATAACATTGAAAGCGAGTTTGCAAGGAGGTGACGAAAAGCAGAAAATTCGATACCCTTAAAATTACGCAAGTTGCGGGTGAATTTGATGGTGATTGGCTTCGGAAATTGGAGGGAAGAAAGTATAAGGCGGTGGTCGGAGTAACCAGTTTGGAAAACTCCCAGTGCAGTGATGCGTCGGTGCTGGTTAGGTTCCAGAACCAGGTCGAGCATGCTCTCAACGTTTGTTGACGAAGCTCTGGTGGGGCCTGAGTTTGTGATGACCAGGTTATGGCAGGCCAAAGTTGACTCAAGGTGACTATCGATGGAGGCTGGGGTATTGCCGGGGCAATTGAAGTCGCCTGTAAGCACGAGCCTGTGAGATGGGTTAGGAATCAGATATAGGAATTCCGAAAGCTCATTTACGAAGGTGTTGATGCTGCCATCTGGAGGGCGATAGATGGAAATAATGTAAAAGCACTCGTTGTTAGTAGTAAGGGATACGGACTGGACCTCGAATGTGGCCTGAGCCATTGGTAGATGGAGCTCTTTAATTTTCAAGTGAGCATTGTAAACGACCGCTAAGCCACCACCCCGCTGGTTAGTTGCGCGAGGTTTATGTAGAACCTTGTATCCTGGGGGCGCAACTTCCAGAGAGATAGCTGGCGGGGAGTCTTGCCTGCACCAGGTCTCAGTGATGAGCAAAAGGTCGGTGTGGTGGTCCGAGATGGTATCGTGAATCAGGGCTGATTTATTGGTGATGGAGCGTGCGTTGAGCAGACCGAGGCGGATATGTGAAGGTAGATGTGAAGATCCGTGCAGGTGAGGCGTCGAGGGAACAGAGGAGTTGGCTGGTTCGAGGTCGACCTGTGAACGGCGGCCCCTGCCACCTCTGCAACCACGGTGCCGATGCAGTCTCCGACGTTGGCCTCGGAGAGGCCCAAGGACAGAGAGCGTCCTCAGGAGTGCGGGTTGCAGGTGCAGATGATGAAGAGACGGTGCATGTCATAGCCCTATTATATCAGCCCGTGCTGCAACGATGGTGCGGATGAAGGGGCCCGGATTCGGATGGACTCCAATCAGCGGCTCAGCTGCCCTGAGCAGCAAGTCGAGGTGTCGTTGTCCAAGCTCCACGCTATCAGCAAGCACTTCCCCATACGTAGCGGATGCAAACACGCCCGTGTAAACACTCGCTGAGCGCGTACACGGGCGTACAGAACCACGCAGGCGGGGCGTACAATGGAGCAGCCAGAAGTACACGAAGTCCAGTGGATTAGCTGACCACGCTCTGTGCTCCAGCTCGCAGGTGGTGCACAAGGATGGACGTACCTCGCAGAGCTCCCGTTCACTGGTGGTGCTGGGCAGCAGGCAAGCCAACTCTCTCGTGTTGAGGAGATGACAGTCTGCTTCGCGTTCCCACTCGCTGATGGTGGTGAACGTTGGACGGAGCACGTAGATCTCCCACTTGCTGGCGATGCTGGGGCACGCCAAGCTCACAGTCGCTGATGGTACCGGAAGAGGTGCCTTGTGAGGACGTTGCTGGTAGAAACCGTGCCCGGGGCGGATGTTAAGCCGCGCCGCATGAACAATACAGCCAGCGTCCTCCAGCTTCGTGAATCGAAGCAACAGGCCTCGTTTACTCGCACTGCCCAACAGCTGTGCGATGCGGCAGTTGAGGCGAGTTGTGTGGCACTGCAGTAAACGGCATTTGTCAGCTGTTGTAGCGCCGCGAGGCGTGTGCAGTGAACACGGAGGCGGGCGGGTTTGGGTGCAGGGATCGGCCGCCACCCAAAACTCGGGCGACGCCAAAGTAATAATGAAAATAATGAAACAAAATAAATTATATGAAAAATGTAATGGAAGATGAAAGTAAGAAGAGTGGTGGTGAGTGGAGAAGGACGTGGGTAAGGTACGAGGTGTGGTTACGGTTGATAAACTGTGAGAGCGATCAGGGACTGCAGCCAGCTGCGGCGCTGTCGCCATCTTCCCATCCGGGTGTGTCGTCACTTTTGCCGGGGGAGCAGTGGCCGCTGGGAGTGACATCACTTCTGGGCTCAGCGCTGTCCAACCTAGCAACGCCGCGTCATCAGCGCTGCGTCCCTCACCGCCGGGTGACAGCTGTTTGCAACCTAGCATACCGCGTCATCAGCGCTGCGACCGGACAGTGAGGACGCCATTCTTACTGTAACCGACGCCAGGGCTGGCACATTGACCGACACGCTGGTCACCGCCTTTGCTGCTCTGGCCAAAGGTTGGAGGTCGGGAGACCAGGCCCCTGACATTTCGTACATTTACGCGCTCCGGCTTAATGCTTTTTTTGTTGACATTCTCTTCGTTGTCGTCGGGGAGTCGTGATTGTTGTTGGGTAAACTGTGTGGAGCTTCGCTCGTGAGTGTTGTCAATGTGTGCGAAACTTTGCTTGTGATTGTTAACAATGTATGGTTTGTATTGAGCTTTGTTCGTGATTGTTAATGTATAGCTTGTGCTGTCATTGTTAACGATGTATAGACTGTATGGGGCATTTATCTTGAGATGGTGACATGCTGCCAAGGATGGGAATTGTCATGCTGGCTCTCAAATATCTTGGGGTGCAGATCCTGACCAGAATGGCCCAGCGGGTGTTGCGTATCTAACACGAGAGTTGTGGTCCCGTCATGCTATGGCTGACGGCTTGACCTGACAGCCCGGAGATAGTGACACTCCGTGGCATGTCTAGCCTAGTGGGCTGTGTGCTCACATGGCTCGGAGAGTGTGGTCCCGTCATGCTATGGCTGACGGCTTGACCTGACAGCCCGGAGATTGAAACACTCCGTGGCATGTCTAGCCTAGTGGGCTGTGCGCTCACATGGCTCGGAGAGTGTGGTCCCGTCATGGAGTAGCTGACGGCTTGACCTGACGGCCCGGAGGTTGAGACCCTCCGTGGTGCATCTGGAGCAGTAGGCTCACCCTGACGGCCCGGAAGTTGAAACACTCCGAGGCGCGTTGAAACAGTGGGCTGGAGATTCGTGGTGTTCAGGTGTAGTTGTCCCGTTACGTTGGGACTGTATCCCTCAGTTGTTAGGGTGCATGTTGTGCAGGGAGTGAACAATGGGTCGTCTCAGATCGGTCGGTACAGCTATATGCTGCGATGCGAGTCTTGGAGAGAGATTGGGTGTCAGATCGGTCGGTACAGCTATATGCTGCGATGCGAGTCTTGGAGAGAGATTGGGTCTCAGCTCGGTCATTACAGCTATATGCTGCGATGCGAGTCTTGGAGAGAGATTGGGTCTCAGATTGGTCGGTACAGCTATATGCTGCGATGCGAGTCTTGGAGAGAGACTGGGTTTAAGCCCCCCGATATGGCCGACGTGCGCGGTTTTAGGATGGAGACGCCACGTTGGAAAGGCGGGGGTGCTAACGGTTGACATGTAATGTCGGTTGTGGTCCTCATTGAGGGCTGCTGGGACGCAAGCACGGGATGTCTTTTGGAGATGCGGTTCGTGCGTGCGTCCACCATTTATGGACAGGAGCAGGCAGATTTATTTTGGTTGTGTCATGTAAATTTTATATATATGTTTAAAAATGTAGATACTGGAGCAGCCCTGAAGTGCGACTTCTTTGCCCAGTACATGGGTCGGCCCTGAAGTACGACTTCTCGACCCGGGACGTAGACAGACGTCCGGATAAGTGTGTGTAGAGGGATGCTCGACATGTTGGTCTTCGCCTTCTCTCCACCTGACGGATGGGAGGTTGGCAGGGTGGTGTGGAACCCTGCCATCCATGCGGTGGTTGTGCATCCAACGCGTCGGAATCTGTATATTTGTTGTTGTTAATTCCCCGTTTTTTATGCGGATCCCGAGGAGGGCTAGGTGTGCCGCGGGTCGTTTGTTCACGTGTCATTGCTTCACCTTTTTGTTGATTGATGCTTGTATATAGTGTAGAGTTGTACAGGTTGGTTATGGTATTTATGGTTGCTTTCTTGTTCTCTTTTCTTTTCCTGTTGAGGCTCGCGTATTTTTTTTCTCTCTCTCCCTTTCGTTAATTTAAACTTTCTAATTATTGACAGCCGGGACGGCTGGAGGCTACGTAGAGGGGGGTAATGTAGTGACATAAGAAGGGAGGGACTGCTGGGGGCTCTGGGTTCCCGGGCAGGTCCAGACGCTTAAGCCTCTGGGCGCCAGGCGTTGGGTTCCCAGGGGGTCCAGACGCTTAAGCCTCTGGTCGCCGCCAACGGGGGGGGGGGGGGGGGGGGCTGTGTGTGCTCTGTGGGATGTCTGGTGGCGCACACGGCCCCACCCCTCGTTGGACCAGGCATAAAAGGAGAGCTCCCTGGACGATCGGGGCCCAGTTGTAACTCAAGACCCAAGACCCACGACCAGCCATCTGAAGACCCTGGGATGCTGTGAGAGCCAGCGCTGGGACTCTGGAACTCCCGACTCTACGACCTTGTGAGGGCGAGTTCCGGAGCGTAGCCAGAGTAGAGTATCTAGGCTGTGTAGCTAGGCTGTGTACCTAGGCTGTAACAGAGTATCAGGACTGTTCGAGAGTTGGACTGTTGGAGTGTTGTATTGTAATAAAGAAGTTACCTCTACAAGTGTCTCCGGAACCCGTTACACAATCACTGATCTGAATTCCCACATCGTGCTCAATTCCTAGATGCCACGATTTCACCTAACCCATCGCCCCTCTGTGCTCTATTTGTCTTAACTCTTTCTCAATTCTCACTTGTGTAATGAGCCCAGTTCATCAGTTGGTTCCATGGTGTAATGGTTAGCACTCAGGACTCTGAACCCTGTGTTCTGCGTTCAAATCTCGGTGGAACCAAGTGTCTTTTTGTGTTGCAATAAATACGTCTCCGCATGTCGAGTTCAATCAATGTATTCGTTCTTATTTGACAAGTTAAATTTCTTTGGGTCTAGTAAGTTTTCTTGAAACCCATCTTGCTCTTACAAGAGCTGATTTCAATGCTACAGCTCCCACCACAGCTCAGTTCACAATTCCTTAGCAGGCGCCGTTTTCTAGTTCGCCTTTAACGCCCTGAAAAGTTCCACGTAAACGGCCTTCAGACAAATAAAAGTCTTTACTGCACTAACTCCTTAGATGGCTTAAGCTCTGCATGTTGGTCAGTGATTAATCGATTCAAATTTTTATTGAGAACACTTCATTGGTGCTAAAAAGAAAAACCTGCGGCCACGATCTATCCACCGCCGGATGAAGATACCCGCACATTGCCGCAAATTCACATCGGGTGAAGAAACAATTGATTGTGGAGCAACGATTATTTAATCACTCCATCTCTGGTGCACGTGTTCTAGGGCACTCAAACCTGAGCTCGCACACTTCGATTTAATTTATGGATGTACTGCCTCCTGTTCATACGTTTACACAATCATAAAACATTACCAAATGTGTGAATAATGTGCGTGTTAAACCCCGTTTTTCTCTCCCCAATAATTTATTTAGAAGCAAATCTTTAAAAAATGCACAACACAGGCTCCACCGAGATTTGAACTCGGATCGCAGGATTCAAAGTCCTGAGTGCTAACCATTACACCATGGAACCAACTGATGAAGCAGGCTCATTACACACGTGAGAATTGAGAAAAAGTGAAGATGACAGAGGGGACATAGGCAGGTGTCACCGTGGCATCTCGGAATTGAGCACGAAGTTGGAAATCAGATCAGTGATTGCAGATTTAGTGGTTGTCACGTGGAGTGATTTTGGGAGCACAGCACTCACTTTTGGCTCAGCAGTCAGGCTGCCTTAGATCCTGAAGTCAAATTAAAACTCACATCTCGTAATTTTAATGACAAAACTACTGAATTCTTTTTTAAACGTGGCGGGGTTACAAATGAGACGTGAACATAGTTCACAGGATTTAGAGTCCTGAGTGCTAATAACCATTATAACCGGCACACTTGCCCTACTAACTTCATAATCTCTTAACAGCAACCACTCATTCTTAAAAAAAAGTTGGAAGCAGCATTATTGTTTTAATGATTTAATACAATTGATTGAACCCACTCTCGTGTTGACTGTGTAACAAGGTTTCTGTGTGAAGGTTCCATGGTGTAATGGTTAGCACTCAGGACTTTGAATCCTGCGATCTGAGTTCAAATCTCGGTGGAACCAAGTCATGTTTAAAACATGCTTTTGGTAGTTGTTTCAATAATTGGGATCACGAGTTCTTAGTAATTGTTTAAACTGATTTTTCGTTATATAGGTAGAAACAATATGTTCCACACTGCTCACCAGGGATTTTTTGTCTGTCTGTCGTGCATAAATAAATATATAATATAAACAGCTCTTTGATTGGTGGAGACCTCCTGCCGGTACGGAGAGGGGAGGTGCCTAAGGGAGGAGGGTCAGTCAGGGGAGGGGCCTGAGGGGGGGGGTCAGGGGAGGGGCCTAAGGGAGGGGGGGGTCAGGGGAGGGGCCTAAGGGAGGGGGGGGGTCAGGGGAGGGGCCTAAGGGAGGGGTGTCAGGGGAGGGGCCTAAGGGAGGGGGGGGTCAGGGGAGGGGCCTAAGGGAGGGGGGGTCAGGGGAGGGGCCTAGGGGAGGGGCCGATAGTGAAGGGGGCTGTCTGCCTGGCTACCTCAAGTCACGTGATCTTGTACACAGCAGGTAGGAACAACAGTTCCGCACTGCTGCCCACCAGGGATTATTTGTCTGTCTGTCTGTCGTGCATGGCCCCTCCCAAACACGTACGCTTTCGGATTGGTTGAAGTGCGTCACGTGATCACGAGCCAGCAGCCAACCAGAGGTGCGCCCCTCCCGGATGGGTTGAGCCAAGTTCCTACCTGCCCACTCCGAAGGAACGTGTCTTCGGTAAAGTCACGTGGGTAGAAATAAAACAAAATCAATCACGGCGTGTCGATAGCAACACAAGCCTCGTGCTGCTGGCAGCAGACATCGCGGCAATCGCGACTTTCACCTGAACACAATCGCTTGTGTTGCTATCGAAACGTCGTGATAATGTTTCTTTATTTCTAACTACGTGACTTTTCCGAAAGAACCAAAGAGTAAAGATTCCTGCAGTCACGAAAGCTTCAAATCAAGAATGTTTCAGCTTCTAAGGCAGCCTGAACAGTGAGTCAACATTGAGTCCTGTCCCCCCAAAATCATTCCGCATGACAATTACTAAATCTGCAATCACTGATCTGAATGTCAACATCGTGCTGAATTACTCGATGCCACAGTTACACCTGCCCATGTCCCCTCTGTCATTTGGCTCGATTTGCCTTCACTTTTTCTCAGTTTTCACTCGTGTCATGAAACTAGTTCATAAGGTGGTTCCTGGTGTAATGGTTAGCACTCAGGAATCTGAATACTGCAATTTGATCAAATCTTAAATTTAATAAAATCTTAAATGTATAGGTTTTTCATGAAAATCATGAGATTTGCGTTTTGATTTTGACTCAACATGATTCAGTTTCTAAGACATCCTGCTTGCTCAGTGAAAAGTGAGAGAAATTAGCTCAATTGTTATTTTCCATGATGACACCTGCCCATATCCCTCGTGTCGTGTGTCGCAACTCTCTTTCCTGTCCCACTCGTGTGTTTACGAGGCGCTTCCATTGTGTTATGGTTCGCCCTCAGGGCTCTGAATCCTGCAATTTGAGTTCCAGTCTCAGCGGGTTCTTCCAAAACGTTGGCATACGTTTGCAAAACTTACAATGTTTTAATCTTGAGTTGAAGCTTTCGTGACTGCAGTATGGATTCCAATGTTTCGTTCCATCATTATGAAAATCACGAGTTTTCAGTTTTTTTTTATTTTAACTTGTGATGGAAAGAGTATTTATTATAATGGCTATTGGAAATAAGTCATAATGTGTGTTTGACCGGGGAATGGTACAGCTCAGATTCTTTAATTTATCACGATGAGAGGAACGTTTGGGTGACTGGAACAAGCCACATGGAGGAGTCAATGAGAATCCTTTTGATATTTGGGCCTCCCAGACAAGCACGAGTATTTACATTGAATACAGTCACAATAATAATATTACTGTCTCAACCAACTAACTTCTTACATTTCTAACCGTGGCCTTTTCATTAAAATAATATTTCCCTTTTATCAAAGATCCTCTTTCAGAAGGGTACTGCTTTGGGATGTTTGAAAAATGGTAAGAAACCAATGTACAGAGAAAACCCATGCAATACGAGGAGGGAAATACCCAAAGTTCAGCTAAATTTAGATTCAATTGATTTCTGTACTAACTTCTCCATAGCACCTTCGCTTGTGCATTCAATGGATCATTACTGGACACGTGCAAATAC
Source organism: Lethenteron reissneri (assembly GCF_015708825.2). Classification (NCBI taxonomy): domain Eukaryota; kingdom Metazoa; phylum Chordata; class Hyperoartia; order Petromyzontiformes; family Petromyzontidae; genus Lethenteron; species Lethenteron reissneri. The sequence goes on along the minus strand of NW_026891255.1, from coordinate 76,057 downwards.
ACCATCACACATGCAACTACGTGACTTCACACGCAACTTCACCATTATACATGCAAACGCATCATTTCACATGCAGATGCGTACCCAGGAGGTGACTTGGCCTCATAACTACATTCGAGAGGACAAAAAGGTGAACATTTGATTTCGATCCAGTCAGCTTATGCAATTGAATTTTTGATTTTCTTTTTTACTAAAACTTAAAATAAGTTTCTTTGTCGGTAAAAAAAAAAACTTTATTCTAGATTTGAAGCTTTCGTGACTGCAAGGATTCATGCTTATAGGTTTTTCGGTAAAGTCACGTAGGTAAAAAATAATAAATAATAATATAAAAAAATAAAAAATAAATCACATTTATTTTATTTCTATTATTATTTACATTCATTATTTTTTTTGCCTACGTGACTTTACCGAAAAACCTAAGAGTATAACAAAAACTTAACTTGGAGCTTTCGTGACTGCAGGAATTACTCTTTGGTTCTTTCGGTCAAGTCACGTATAAAGAGAAAAAAATAATTATTATTTGTAGGTCCCACCGAGATTTGAACTCGGCTCGCAGGATTCAGAGTCCTGCGTGCTAACCATTACACCATGGAACCCCCACGTAGAGCTGCCTCATTGCACAACCTCTTGGCAGCAGCTGCTGAGCCCTAATTTAGAAAAGTGTTTTCTGAGAACCGAGCCATCTGCACTTGCTCCTGACACCGCATATCCTTTCTGTACTGCCATCTCCTGGCCAGTTTCACAAAGATAATTCATTTTAATATCAAACACGTGAAGGGGCATTACTTTTCCATGAATTCATTTGAAAACGTTAACTCAAAATTTTGTTATTTTATTGAGTTTTATTTTGAGTTATTTTTATGGAACTCTCCATTTAAAACGCTACTAAAAATGTTTACACCTGGCACAATCACAGGGGCTACCAACAGAAACAGCACGTGACATGAGTGCACACTCATCAAGAAATCAACGCACTCACCATTGGCTCAATCCCTAGGGTGCTATTCAGAAAAATATTCAATTAGTCCAACGTGAGATTATTGTCTCTTTGCAACCCTTGAATCTTGAGTTCAAGTTTCAGCGTGACCTCTTGGTTTTATATTTTACGCTATGTTCAAAAAAAGGTTGGATTTTTAATTTAAATCTAGTTAAGTCTTGGTGGATCGTGATAAAGTGTCACTCTTTTCGTCTTGATAATTGGTTTTTTACCCTTTTATCTGGCAACAAAACTGACACCTTTTTTTACGAGGAGTCATGTTTGCATAGACCACAATACCTGCAGTCATAATGCAAACAAAAACACAACTCTGATAATGTGCACTGTCCTTGAAGTTGATTGGTCCACACCCGAGACAGCTTTCCTTAGAGCCGAGTCTCACAGGTTGGACCAGATGACGCCAAAAGGCGTCTTCTCGAATTAGTTCAACGCAGTAAGCCCCCTTTTGACGTGCTAATATATTCCTGACCAGGAGATGGCAGTAGAGCAATGGGTTACATCTAAATGTGTTGAGCTTTTGAGTCTTACTCCCTCCGATCTTGGGTTTTCTCCAGGCTCTCTGGTGTCCTCTCACTTGCCAAACAACAACAACAACAACAACACGATTGGCCACAATATTCATTTGCTAGGGGGGGGGGGGTCTTAGTTCAAACTTTGGTGGTGCCTGAGAATAGTAATGTTTCACAGCTGGAGTTCGACATTGCTCTGTAAAGTTTCATCAATAACCGCAATTACTTTTTCTGATTAGAACCTTTGGCGGATTAATTACTAGCATTGGTTCGTCCTCAAGCACTCGTCAAAGAATCAGGATGTAAACGTTTGCTACACTTAGGCTGAGCAACTTCTGCCAAAAGTTTGTGGTGTCAGTGGTGTCGTGGTTAGCACTCAGGGCTTTGATTCCTGTACCCTGGTAGCTCGAATTGCAATGAAACCGGCGGTAAGTTATGTTATTAACATAATGTAGCTCGAGACACTGCCGAACAGAGATCACATTGCATGGCGATGCGGTGTGATGGTCCTATGATGTAATGGTTTGCACTCAAGACTAAATCATGCGATCTGAGTTCAACCCCCGGCTAACTTCGACTGAGTTTTGCAACTCTTAATTTCACAGTTTCTTCATCAATAAAATCGTGAGTTAAGATTTTAACGGTGTAGAATTCTAGAAGCATCCAGCAGCATCCCACTACACCGAGGCGGCGGCCGTAGAACCGCGAATCCCGACGTCGTTCTGTTCGCCAAAAGCCGCGTTGTGTTCGATTCGCGTCGTCAAAAAAGTGTGTTCCCTAATACGCGAATCGCCGCTTTGTATCCGATTCGCGGTGTGAACACACGCGCCATAGGAGGACAGACTTCTCCATTTACCAGCAATGACCCCCCCCCCCCGGTTTAATGAGCGTCCTGGTCGCCCCCTCTAAGTGTAGCAGTGTGGAATGCGCACGGTGACATATTGCCGACGTGGTGGTTGTGGTGAAGTTGGTGGTGGTGGTGTTGTTCAGAAACTCACTCAGACACACACACACACAGAGACACACACACACAGAGACACACACACACAGACACACGTACACAGATACACATACACAGATACACACACACAGAGAGACACACAGAGACACACAGACATACACACAGATACACACACAGATACACACACAGACACACACACAGATACACACGCAGATACACACACACAGACATACACAGACACATACACAGATACACACACAGACATACACAGATACCACACAGATAAACACACAGACACACACACAGATACACACAGATACACACACAGACATACACAGACACACACACAGATACACACACAGATAAAAAAATAAAGATAAAGATCCCCCGTATAGCCTTAACAGACTGTAGGGGCAAGTGCTGTTAGCGAGCACCTATGAAGGCCAGAACGGTACCACGAGGGGGTGGGTGGCCAGTACCACGCCCGACCGCCTTTGTCTCCCCAGTAGCGATGTTTACACACCGCACCAGGTACTCATTAAGGCTGAGTCGACCTAGGGGAGGCCCAGGACCGGTTCAGATATTCGTCACTGGTGTTAGCCGTGAGCGAGAATCGAACCCGGGTCGCCAGGTTCATAGCGCAGCGCGCTAACCGCTACACTACCGCTCCCACACACAGATACACACACAGACCACACACAGATACACACACAGACACACACACACAGATACACACACAGATACACACACAGACACACACACAGATACAACACACAGACATACACAGTACACACACAGACACACACACAGATACACACCCAGACATACACACAGACACACACACACAGATACACACACAGACACACACACAGATACATACACAGACACACACACACAGATACACACACAGACACACACACAGACACACAGATACATACACAGACCTTCTGCAGTGATTGGAGCTCTCTGATTGGTCAAAGCCAACGCCTTACAGCCAATCAGGTTAGGTCCTTCTTACCCACGTGATGCGGGATTTGTTTTCCCGCTAATTTTATTTGGCTCCTCCTTCTCGCCCCTCCCCGCTCCGCCTTTGAGCCAATCAGATTAGGTTCCCCCTACCCACGTGACGCCCCTCCCCGCTCCGCCTCGGAGCCAATCAGATTAGGTTCCCCCTACCCACGTGACGCCCCTCCCCGCTCCGCCTCGGAGCCAATCAGATTAGGTTCCCCCTACCCACGTGACGCCCCTCCCCGCTCCGCCTCGGAGCCAATCAGATTAGGTTCCCCCTACCCACGTGACGCCCCTCCCCGCTCCGCCTCGGAGCCAATCAGATTAGGTTCCCCCTACCCACGTGACGCCCCTCCCCGCTCCGCCTCGGAGCCAATCAGATTAGGTTCCCCCTACCCACGTGACGCCCCTCCTCGCTCCACCTCGGAGCCAATCAGATTAGGTTCCCGCCTACCCACGTGGTGCCAGCCGCCATCTTGAGAGTGGTGAGGGCGATTTTTGATGTTTTTGTTTCAATTTCGGTGTCGAAATTAACGATGATGACGACCCCCCAGAGGCACGAGATCGCCTCTCGTGAGGGAAAACACGAGGTAAACAATGTCCTCCAATGTCCAGCCCGTGATTTGCAGATGGTTTACAGCTGCAGTGTTGAGTCTATGGTGTAATGCTGAGTCTATGGTGCAGTGTTGAGTCTATGGGTAGTGTTGAGTCTATGGGCAGTGCTGAGTATATGGTGCAGTGTTGAGTCTATGTGCAGTGTTGAGTCTATGGGGCAGTGTTGAGTCTATGGTGCAGTGTTGAGTCTATGGGGGCAGTGTTGAGTCTATGTGCAGTGTTGAGTCTATGTGCAGTGTTGAGTCTATGGTGCAGTGTTGAGTCTATGGGGGCAGTGTTGAGTCTATGTGCAGTGTTGAGTCTATGGGGGCAGTGTTGAGTCTATGGGCAGTGTTGAGTCTATGGTGCAGTGTTGAGTCTATGTGCAGTGTTGAGTCTATGGTGCAGTGTTGAGTCTATGGGGGCAGTGTTGAGTCTATGTGCAGTGTTGAGTCTATGGGGGCAGTGTTGAGTCTATGGGCAGTGTTGAGTCTATGGGTAGCAGTGTTGAGTCTATGGTGCAGTGTTGAGTCTATGTGCAGTGTTGAGTCTATGGTGCAGTGTTGAGTCTATGGGGGCAGTGTTGAGTCTATGTGCAGTGTTGAGTCTATGGGGGCAGTGTTGAGTCTATGGTCATTCCATTGACAAAATACAAACGCTTGAATTTGTGAATAGTTTACCTCATGAGGGGCATGAGATGTGCCAGTATTCGTTGAGATGACTGTTTTCTTTTTCAGCGAGTACTTTAATGCTTAAAATGGACATCGTGGCTGGAATAAAATTGCATCTGTGCTTTGTAGAATTGCACCTTCTATGCGTTTGCTTCTGTGACCTCGCGTAGGGGTCAAATCTACAGAGCACGCTGCAAATTATCGATCCGAGACCCGCAACAAGAGAGGAATTGCGGGGAAGTTCAAGTTCATTTCAAGTTCATGTATTAGGTATAGAGCCCTGTGAGCCATTCGGCTCTTGAATCGGGTGCAACCGCAACAAACAAGAAACAAAAACATGAACAAAAAACATCTTAAAGTGAATATGTGACTGAGTGCAAACAGAAAATCCAAGAAAAAACAGCAAAATATTGCAGAAAAAAACACCGTACACCAACGCTGTGTGCAAAAATCCCAGTGGGATGCAAGTCAAACAACAACAACAACCACAAGACAACTTAGATTAAGGCCATCAGTCTAACTCTGTACATCAACAAACAAACATGGCCAAACCAAAAAAACGTTTCGAAATCACCAATATAAAGCCATGAAAGCAATGCAACAGCAAGAAGTGGAAGACAATGATGGGGAATTTCTGATGAAGATCATTATCTGGATGATGATGGTGAAGATAAGTTAGTGGCTGGGATAAAAATACCGATTGTGTCATTTTGACTTAAAACTCTCGTGATTGCAGGAATAAAATATTCTTTGGTTCTTTCGGTAAAGTTACGTGGAAAGAAAAATAAAGTGAATAAAAGTATAAAAAAAAGCTTTAAAATCTCGAATGTCGACTGTAGCCTGGTTCTTAAGCTGGGTGAGTGTACTGACAGTCTATAATGTAGACTGTAGTGTAGAGTATACATTATAGACTGCCAGTACATCAGCTTAATGACCAGTCTACAGTCTACATTATAGACTGCCAGTACACTCACCCAGCTTAATGACCAGGCTACAGTCTACATTATAGACTGTCAGTACACTCACCCAGTTTAATAACCAGGCTACAGTCTACATTATAGACTGCCAGTACACTCACCCAGCTTAATAACCAGGCTACAGTCTACATTATAGACTGTCAGTACACTCACCCAGCTTAATAACCAGGCTACATTTCGATTTAAAGCTTTCGTGACTGCAGGGATTCATCTTCTTGTTTCTTTCGGTAAAGTCACGTAGAAGGGAAGTAATAAAATAATAAAAATAAAACATAATAAAACAATTCTCACGACGTTTCGGCTACAACGCAAGCAGCCGTCTTCAGGTGAAGAATGAGACACTACCAAACTAGGAGCTTATATATAAGCTGCATTGGGGGTTGAAGAGCGCCTTAACAAAAAGAATGTGCATGTGAAGAGGGATTTAGCATATTCATGGAAAATGCGTAGGCGTTGGGCGGGGGGGTGTCAAAGTCATATTATGCCCATGCATTATGCAGGATCAGCAGCAACCAAGGGGGGTGCAGGGATTAGCAGTAACAAAGGAAAGGAATGTTAATGATATGTAGCTGCAGTTACTCAACAACCACGTAGAAAACTAAAGTATAAACTACATAAAAAACTAAAGTATAAACTGCATCGCACCATCAGTATACTTACTATACTCTATAATAAGCTGAGTTACTAACAGCAAGTAATACATTACAATTTTACCTCGTAAAAATTCTATAATATGCTTCCATCTAAACCTTATTCTCTTACATCACACGAGCATATACCGTACTATATACTGCCATAGATAAACCCAACATTAAATTATATACTGTATTGCTGTAAACCAACCTATATCTTATACATTTAATATCACACTATGTATTATTCTACACACCCTAATGTGTATCGAAATGGTTTATTACGTCCTTCCAATGATTGCTGAGCCAGAATCCATCTTCTCGGTTAAAGTTGTCTCTGTGTTTGTATATGTGGATCGCCTCATGAACGAATCTCTCATGATAGCCAGATGGCTTGCAGAGAACCTCTGTCTTGGAGAAGTCAATATCATGTGAGCCCACTGAGTTGTAACAGTGATCTGCCACGGCTGAGGTGTTAGTCCTACCGTGTTTCAGGTCAGCTTTATGTTCACGGATGCGGTCCGAGACATGTCGTTTGGTTTCCCCAATGTAACTGCTACCACAGAGGCAACTTAGTTTGTAGACGCCAGGGTACTGTATGTCTGGAACCACATCTTTTACAGACGGTACCAGATCACGGATTTTATGTACTGTGTTGAATCGGACCTGGATCTTATGTTTAATCAGGATTTTGGAGATCTTTTTTGTGACCCCAGCAATGTAGGGTAAGGTGATGGTCTTGAAAGGCTCCTCAACAGGATCCTTCTTGATGGTTGGAGTGATGGCTTTGCGGATTGTATAGTCGGAGTAACCATTTGCCTTAAGAGCTTGGCGTACGTGTTTGAGTTCACTGGAAATGTGTTCATGGTCGGAGATGCATTGGGCTCTATGATATAGAGTCTTGATGAGGGAATTCTTCTGAGATGGATGGTGGTGGGAATCCGGTTTTAGATAAGCATCCGTGTGGGTGGCTTTCCTGTAGACAGAGTGGCTCATTGAACCATCAAGTCTCCTTTTGATTAGGACATCCAAAAAGGGTAGCTTGCCATCATTTTCGACTTCCATGGTGAATCTGATGGCTGGGTGTATGGAATTGATGTGGTCGAGAAATTGGTCTAGAGCAGGCCGGCCATGTGGCCAGATGACAAAAGTGTCGTCTACGTACCTCTTCCATAAGGTCGGGCGTAGAGTGGCAGTCTGGATGGCGTCCGTCTCAAATTTCTCCATGAAGATGTTGGCTACAACCGGAGATAGGGGGGAGCCCATTGGGGTGCCCTCAATTTGCTTGTAGAAGGTTCCATTCCAGGTGAAGTATGTATTGGTTAAGCAGTGTCTCACCAGGGGGGGTACCCCAGCATTCAGTCCTTGATGAACACTGCTTAACCAATACATACTTCACCTGGAATGGAACCTTCTACAAGCAAATTGAGGGCACCCCAATGGGCTCCCCCCTATCTCCGGTTGTAGCCAACATCTTCATGGAGAAATTTGAGACGGACGCCATCCAGACTGCCACTCTACGCCCGACCTTATGGAAGAGGTACGTAGACGACACTTTTGTCATCTGGCCACATGGCCGGCCTGCTCTAGACCAATTTCTCGACCACATCAATTCCATACACCCAGCCATCAGATTCACCATGGAAGTCGAAAATGATGGCAAGCTACCCTTTTTGGATGTCCTAATCAAAAGGAGACTTGATGGTTCAATGAGCCACTCTGTCTACAGGAAAGCCACCCACACGGATGCTTATCTAAAACCGGATTCCCACCACCATCCATCTCAGAAGAATTCCCTCATCAAGACTCTATATCATAGAGCCCAATGCATCTCCGACCATGAACACATTTCCAGTGAACTCAAACACGTACGCCAAGCTCTTAAGGCAAATGGTTACTCCGACTATACAATCCGCAAAGCCATCACTCCAACCATCAAGAAGGATCCTGTTGAGGAGCCTTTCAAGACCATCACCTTACCCTACATTGCTGGGGTCACAAAAAAGATCTCCAAAATCCTGATTAAACATAAGATCCAGGTCCGATTCAACACAGTACATAAAATCCGTGATCTGGTACCGTCTGTAAAAGATGTGGTTCCAGACATACAGTACCCTGGCGTCTACAAACTAAGTTTCCTCTGTGGTAGCAGTTACATTGGGGAAACCAAACGACATGTCTCGGACCGCATCCGTGAACATAAAGCTGACCTGAAACACGGTAGGACTAACACCTCAGCCGTGGCAGATCACTGTTACAACTCAGTGGGCTCACATGATATTGACTTCTCCAAGACAGAGGTTCTCTGCAAGCCATCTGGCTATCATGAGAGATTCGTTCATGAGGCGATCCACATATACAAACACAGAGACAACTTTAACCGAGAAGATGGATTCTGGCTCAGCAATCATTGGAAGGACGTAATAAACCATTTCGATACACATTAGGGTGTGTAGAATAATACATAGTGTGATATTAAATGTATAAGATATAGGTTGGTTTACAGCAATACAGTATATAATTTAATGTTGGGTTTATCTATGGCAGTATATAGTACGGTATATGCTCGTGTGATGTAAGAGAATAAGGTTTAGATGGAAGCATATTATAGAATTTTTACGAGGTAAAATTGTAATGTATTACTTGCTGTTAGTAACTCAGCTTATTATAGAGTATAGTAAGTATACTGATGGTGCGATGCAGTTTATACTTTAGTTTTTTATGTAGTTTATACTTTAGTTTTCTACGTGGTTGTTGAGTAACTGCAGCTACATATCATTAACATTCCTTTCCTTTGTTACTGCTAATCCCTGCACCCCCCTTGGTTGCTGCTGATCCTGCATAATGCATGGGCATAATATGACTTTGACACCCCCCCGCCCAACGCCTACGCATTTTCCATGAATATGCTAAATCCCTCTTCACATGCACAACCAGGCTACAGTCTACATTATTAAGCTGAGTGTACTGGCAGTCTATAATGTAGACTGCAGCCTGGTTATTAAGCTGGGTGAGTGTACTGACAGTCTATAATGTAGACTGTAGCCTGGTTATTAAGCTGGGTGATAGTAGGGGGTTGTTTTGCCGGACACCACCACCATTACCACCACTACTCCCTCCACTACCACCACCATTACACCACCACTTCTACCACCACCACTTCCACCATTACCTCCACCACTACTACCACCACTACCATCACTACCAACAATTTGATACTCCTGATGATGATCCTGCTGTTGTGAGTGACTCACGCAGCCACCTATGGCTGCAGGGTTTGGAGGCACATGTTTACGTCGTTTATTGTGAAAATTCGGTCACAGATCACTGTTACATTGCTTTTATGGCTTTATTTTGGTGATTTCGAAAAGTGTATTTGTTTGGCCATGTTTGTTGTAGTACGGAGTTAAACTGATGGCCTTAATCTAAGTTGTCTAGTGGTGGTTGTTGTTGTTTGACTTGCATCCCACTGGGATTTTTGCACACAGCGTTGGTGTACAGTGCTTTTTCTGAAATATTGTGCTGTTTTTTCCTGGATTTTCTGTTTGCACTCAGTCACATATTCACTTTAAGATGTTTTCTTGTTCATGTTTTTGTCTTTTGTTTGTTGCGGTTGCACCAGATTCAAGGACTGAAAAAAACAACACTCCCACTACCATCACCACTACCACCAATACCACCACCACCACTACTACCACGGGAGATAGGATGTTTGTGTGCTGAATGCTGGAATCTGACCCCACGTCCTCCCCCCCCCCCTCCAGCGGCTCCCCGGATGGCCTCCCCCAGCCCTGACCCCGGCCACGGCCGCCACCGCCCCCTCCGAGAGGACTCGCTCCTCCCGTCTCGTCCGCGTAGCGCCCAAGCGCTACACGGACGACGAGTCTCACGCGGCGCCCTTCAAGGTCGCCCGCCCCGTCGATGGCGCCACTGGCGGTGACGCCGCGGGGCCCGGGCCCACGCCGGGGCCCCCTCCCCGCCCCCCCCACCCCCCCCACCCCCCCCACCCCCCCCGCCCCCCCCGCAGTCGTCGGCGTCGTCGTCGTCGCCCCGTGACGTTCCCGGCGGCTCCCGAGGGGGGGCGCCACCGGGAGACTCCGCTGGGAATCGCCCCGGAGCGCGGAGACGGTGGCGGAGAGTCGGGGCCAGCGGGCGAGGAGGTGGTGGAGGAGGGGGTGGAGGAAGGGGTGGAAGAGGAGGAGGAGGAGGCGGTGGAGGAGGCGGTGGAGGAGGTGGTAGACAAGGCGGTGGAGGAGGCGGTGGAGGAGGTGGTGAACAAGGCGGTGGAGGAGGAGGTGGTGGACAAGGCGGTGGAGGAGGTGGTGGAGGAGGTGGTGGAGGAGGCGGTGGAGAAGGTGGTGGAGAAGGCGGTGGAGGAGGTGATGGAGGAGGTGGTGGAGAAGGTGGTGGAGGAGGCGGTGGATGAGGTGGAGGAGGAGGTGGAGGAGGCAGAGAGACGCAGGGAGGCCGCTGTTCGACCGCGTGCGGAATGGGAGAGACAGATCAGCTTTTGGTGGCGGGGCAAGGGCAGGAGGGGGAGCGGAAGGGGTGGAGGAGGCGGAGCGAGAGGAGGACAGGAAGAGGTGGACGAGGTGATGGAAGAGGAGGAGGAGGTTTTGGCCGAGCGCTCGCCGCTAAGGAAGCGGCAGGAGGCGGTGGCGGTGGCGGATTGCCCGGCGGAACCGAATCCCGATCCCGCTCCGGGCTCCTTTACCTGCCGCTCTCCTCCGTCTCCTCCGTCTCCTCTGATGCCGGCGGCGCCGCCGCTCACAGACAAGCAGCGCCGGGCCCTGCGTGAGGCGGCATTGCACTTGTCCTCGCTGCTGGACGAGCCGCCAGCGCCCAGCGAGAAGCGCCGGGCTCGTCGTGGTGCCCTGACGACACGTCGACGGCGACGACGACTGCAGCAACAATATCAGCGGCAGAGAGCGTCGTCATCGCCGCTGTCCGGCTGTTTGTCGTTGTCGGAGGACACGTCGTCGTCGTCGTCGTCTTCGTGGTCAACGTCAACAACGGCTACTGCCGTGTCGCCGGAGGAGGTGGTGGTGGAGGGTGACGAGGCGAAGGAGCGGAGGGACGATGACGAGGAGGAGGAGGAGGTGGTGGTGGTGGAGGGTGACGAGGCGAAGGAGCGGAGGGACGACGACGAGGAGGAGGAGGAGGTGGTGGTGGTGGAGGGTGACGAGGCGAAGGAGCGGAGGGACGACGACGAGGAGGTGGGGGCTACGGGGGGCGTGCGCAGGCTGGTGCTGAAGTTCCGCGCCAGCCGCCTCCAGCCGAGCGTCGACAGAGCGGGAGACGAGGAGGAGGAGGCGGACAACGAAGAGGAGGAAGAGGAGAGGGAGATGAGGAAGAGGAGGAGGAATAGGAGGAGGAGGAGGAGACTACGGAGATCACGCAGTGCAGCCGATGACGGCGACTGCAAGTCGGGCGAAGAGGCGGAGGAGGAGGAGGAGGGTGAGGAGGAGGGTGACAAGAGGGCGGAGGAGGAGAGCCGGATTCTGAAGCAGATAGACGCCATCATGGCTGAGATACGCCAGCTGGAGAGGAAGCGCAGGGCGAGGGTGAGGAGGAAGAGATGAGGTGTAGGGTGGTGAGGAGGGGCTGGGTGGTGAGGTGTAGGCTGGTGAGGAGGGTGAGGAGACTCCAGTGGTGAGGGCGTTGGGAGTGGCTCACTCGCTCACCGATGGGACTTTGTCCAGATCTTTCAAGGATTTGTGAGCTCCTCACACAATCCAAGACTTCTCCACAAATTTGGCTGTGGCCTGATGAAGCTGGTTGTAGTTACTGGCGACACGTCACGGTGCTCAGACTGTAGATGTCGTGGCGTCCTCTCGCCGCCTCTCCTCACATTGCTAAGCTCCGCCTCGAGCCACGCCTCCTCGTGGAACCTTCCGGATGGTTCCCGCACACAGCAGCCACGAGCTCCGCCCGTTACCTTTGGCCCAGATGGAGCCCTTCCTTCTCATTGGATATTAGTGACCCCGCAGTGACTGTGCAATTAGCCCTCGTGTTCTTAGGTTTTTTCGGTAAAGTCACGTAGGTAAAAAATTCTAATTAAAATAAAATAAAAATCACCTATAAACTTATAGGTGATTTTTATTTTATTTTTTTATTTTACTTTGACAGGAGGGCGGAGGAAAAATAAAATAAAAATCACCTATAAGTTTATAGGTAATTTTTATTTTATTTTTAGTTTACTTTTATTAAATTAAAATTTTTTATATACAGAAAAAACCTAAGAACATGAATCCTTGCAGTCACGAAAGCTTCAAATCTAGAATCAATTAGCCCTCGTCGTCCCTAGACGGTGCTCTCTCATTACAGATGCAATGCCAGGTGATGCGATTGCAAGTGCCAAATCGTTCTGCATTCGGATTTCAGCAAGGAGTCAGTTTGTCAGAAGTGTTTTTCCTCTTCCTCCTGGAGCATCGAGAACAATTATTCCACCTTGTCCCCTTCTGATGTGGTCCATGATGTCATGTTTTTCCTTGGTCGTCGATTAACAGCGGTTTTCTTGATTCTACGTATCTTCGTAGCTCTTCAACGTTGTAGTTTTTCTCTCTCGTAAGGTCTGTATTAAGTAGATCACGCTCATTCCGCTCTGGAGGTTGTACGCCTAACAGAAGCAGTGTCTTGTTATTGATGGCTAGACATTTATCTTCCAACAATATCGGCACCTCGTTAAAAACCTCCGGGCAAAATTTCAAATGAAGCTTTGTGTTGTCTCTGCAGGCTTTGGCGACTATATCATCACCCACGGTTCCTCGACAGTTCTCCCACAGGCTGCTCGGGTTGGATGGGTTGCAGGTCGTCAGTAAGATGGCGAAAAGGCTTCTTATTTGCTCTGGAAAAGATGTTAACGCTGTTTCTGATAATGTAGTATCCCAGTTGTGATCATCTATTAAACTAAGCTTTTGGCAAGCTTCTCTATAAGTCTGACATACTTTTCGATTTAAAGCTTTCGTGACTGCAGGGATTCATCTTCTTGGTTCTTTCGGTAAAGTCATCACGTAGAAGGGAAATAATAAAATAATAAAAATAAAACGGAATTCAATAATTGTCACGACGTTTCGGCCACAACGCAAGCAGCCGTCCTCAGGTGAAGAACAGGTCTGTCGGGAAGACAGCGTCTGAATGAAACACCACCAGGCTTGGAGCGTCTATTTAAGCTGCCGGGTTGGAGGGGGAAGAGCGCCTTGACATACTTTACCGTTTACAGTTTTTAGAGCTGCGAAAGAAGTTGCTCCTCGAACTGTGTGAAGTGGCATTCTGAGACAAGAAACATTCACCGTTGTTTGGGTGAACTGTGTAGACGTGTCCCAAGGCTTCGCTTGCAAACGCATCCTGTCCTGGAACTGGTACTCCATTTTTGCAGAAGACTTTGCTTGACGAATTCCAAGTGTAATATCGGGGAATCTCAGGATACAGCAATGTGCTCGCAGATGGGTCTTGTAGACACAATTGAAAGAAGGCTGTCAAAGGATTTGTGTTTGGTGGTTCAGCGGCAACTAACCGGGCGTCGTCAGTTGAGAAGTCGGCTCTCTGGCCGTTCTCTAAATGAACAGTGAGGCGAACAACAGTCGTGATTAGGAAAACTGAAAATCTGCCAAACTGCTTCATTACTACTGATGCACCTTCCCAACTGGTACCGAGAAACCTCGTCACGGCTGTTTTCACTAGCGAGTCCAAAAACAGCCATGTCGCTTCCCTTGTTGACATACTTGCAAATGTATTTGATGGATTTCACCGAGTTACAGTATTTCACATTAATGTGCGCCTGAAACATTTTACAAAGAAGGGGAGACTATGGAACAACCCACCTGCTCACTTCGATATCCGTGTTGCCTCTAATCTTCAGTCTTGCTTCGTATCCACCATCTGCCGGAGCTCGCCTTCTACAGCGAGGAGCCGGTCATGAGCACACTGCCCAGGTAAGGGAAACTCTCCACTCTGGACCGTGTACCCAAAGCAGCCATTGCAGCTGCATGAGCCATAGTCCTAAACCTCGTCCATTTCCGCTCGACATCTTGAGGAGTGGGGGACGATGGCAACCCCAGCCGCAAGCGATGATGAAATTCTCGCTTGCAACATCCATCAGCTAGCTGAGACCATGGGTGGGTATGTGGGTGGGTGGGAGAGTCATGGTGGTGATATGTTAACTACTTTGCCTGGTATTCAAGAGGTTGTGGGTTCGAACCCGACCCTGATGCCTGTATATGTCCCTCCGTATTGAGAGGAGTTGGCTGCTATCAATGTGTAAGGTGAGGGTACACCTGGGTGGTTGAATGGTCACACCTCGTTTATAATGATTGGATCTACCGGTCCAGGCCCATAACCAATGGGGAGAGGAGTAGGGGCGTGGCCCTGACGTAATGGGAAGGTGACACCTGGGAGGAGATGATTGGCCCTGCTGGCTTTAGCCACAGCCAATGGGGGGACGAGTCAGGGGCGTGGTCCTGGGCCCGTAGGATGGAATCTGGAAGATTCCAGGGAGGTGACCCAGGACTGGCTGAAAGGCACCACGTGACCCAGGGATTAAAAGGGGTGGAGACGGGCAACACGTGGTCAGAACTGGAACGAACGAAGGGAGAAGCCACGCAGGAACGGGGGTCCAGAGCCTGCCACAGTCTCTCTCTATCCCTCCCTCTCACGCTGTCTGTCAACAGCGTGACGGAGTCAGATAGCAGAGGAGTCTGCATGGTGGGAGCTGTGGAAGAAAGATAATAAACAAACCTGATTACACAATTTTTCAATTTAAAGCTTTCGTGACTGCAGGGATTCATCTTCTTGGTTCTTTCGGTAAAGTCACGTAGAATGGAAATAATAAAATAATAAAAATAAAACATAATACAATAATTCTCACGACGTTTCGGCCACAACGCAAGCAGACTGTCTACTCGACAGACCTGTTCTCCACCTGAGGACGGCTGTTTGCGTTGTGGCCGAAACGTCGTGAGAATTATTTAATTGGTTTATTTTTATGATTTTATTATTTCCATTCTACGTGACTTTACCGAAAGAACCAAGAAGCTGATTCCAGAAGTTGCTTTCCGCGACCTTTATTACAGTAGCATCACGGGACAAGAAGTCACAGCTTCTCGAGACGCTGGCCTTCCTCAAGATATGCCGCGATAACAAGGTCATACCCATCGCTTTCACACTCACATCTGAAGAACTTGCATCTTGGAATCCCTGCCTCACTTGATACAGCAAATCTGGCTGTGACGGTCCCACCTGATGACGGAGACTTGTGTTGCCTCCGAAACGTCATTTATTATTTAATTTTTTATTAATTTTAATTTCATTTTTTACCTACATGGTGATTTTACCGAAAAAACTAAGAGTATTACCATCGAAGGGGAACCACGGTAGATAGATGGGTTCGATATCGACTCTGACGATGTCTGCTGCTGTAGATTTGGAGTTTGTGTCTCTCATCATCATCACGGTAGCTAGATGTTAACTACCTCGCCTGGTGTACAGGAGGTCGTGGGTTCGATCTCGACCCTGACGACGCCTGCTGCTGTATATTTGAAGATTGTGTCTCTCTCTCATCATCATCATGGTGGTGAGGAGATGTTGACTACCTCGCCTGGTGTGCAGGAGGTCGTGGGTTCGATCTCGACCCTGACGATGCCTGCTGCTGTATATTTGGGGAAAAAAACTCCGTGTCACGTGGGAGCGGAGATACTGAAATCTGATTGGCTCCAAGGCGGAGAGATTTAATTTTTAGGGAAAAACTTTTTTTTACCGAACGACGAATTATTACAAAACTCACCGTCAACAATACAAACTCGCGTTGGTATTCGCGCGGTCTAAATGAATAAAAACTAATTTTATTAGTTATGTCAATTTAAAAAAACGCGTTACAAAAATGACCCAAATGGTATTCCGTAGTTAAGATTATTTCCCGACTCAATCTATCAGAATCGATC
Source organism: Lethenteron reissneri (assembly GCF_015708825.2). Taxonomy (NCBI): domain Eukaryota; kingdom Metazoa; phylum Chordata; class Hyperoartia; order Petromyzontiformes; family Petromyzontidae; genus Lethenteron; species Lethenteron reissneri. The sequence goes on along the minus strand of NW_026891255.1, from coordinate 59,770 downwards.
CGCGTCTTAATCGTCAAATCGATTCTCTCCATTCTTTGAAGCCATTAACAAACGATTCTCAGATTCGATAATCGATTGCACCGCACAGCGGCTGAATCGTATCGCCCTTTATCCCACACGATCGACACGTGGTGGTTTTTTGTTGATTTTTTAAAATTAATTTTGAAGCTATCTACGCGATTTTACCGAAAGCTTTAAACAAACCTTTATTATTTCTAGATTTGAAGCTTTCGTGACTGCAAGGATTCATACTCTTAGTTCTTTCGGTAAAGTCACGTAGAAAAATGAAATTAAAATGAATAAAAAAAATGTTACGTGCCTTTACCGAAAGAACTAAGAGTATGAACCCTTTATCGTGGTTATATTTCGTTGTCTGCGTTCATTGTCGTGTTTCTTAGCTTCCCCGCCGCTTTGCCAGATGGCTTCTCACATTTAGTCGTCATTCGTCGAATGAGAAATGGACAAGAATGCAGCAGGGACGTGTCCAGCCTCCGCTGAGAGACTGCGAGACATCGATGCTGGTCAGCACGGTAGCACCTCGGTGGCTGGGAGATGTTGACTACCTCGCCTGGTCTACAGGAGGTCGTGGGTTAGATCATGTCCCTAAGAGATGTTGACTACCTCGCCTGGTATACAGGAGGTCGTGGGTTTGATACCGACCCTGACACTGCCTGCTGCTGTATTTGTGTGTGGCTGCGAGATGTTGACTACCTCGCCTGGTCTACAGGAGGTCGTGGGTTCGATACCGACCCTCACACTGCCTGCTGCTGTGTTTGTGTGTGGCTGAGAGATGTTGACTACCTCGCCTGGTCTACAGGAAGTCGTGGGTTCGATACCGACCCTGACACTGCCTGCTGCTGTGTTTGTGTGTGGCTGGGAGATGTTGACTACCTCGCCTGGTCTACAGGAGGTCGTGGGTTCGATACCGACCCTGACACTGCCTGCTGCTGTGTTTGTGTGTGGCTGGGAGATGTTGACTACCTCGCCTGGTCTACAGGAGGTCGTGGGTTCGATACCAACCTTGACACTGCCTGCTGCTGTGTTTGTGTGTGGCTGGGAGATGTTGACTACCTCGCCTGGTATACAGGAGGTCGTGGGTTAGATCATGTCCCTAAGAGATGTTGACTACCTCGCCTGGTATACAGGAGGTCGTGGGTTCGATACCGACCCTGTAGAGATGTTGACTACCTCGCCTGGTCTACAGGATGTCGTGGGTTAGATCATGTCCCTAAGAGATGTTGACTACCTCGCCTGGTCTACAGGAGGTCGTGGGTTCGATACCGACCCTCACACTGCCTGCTGCTGTGTTTGTGTGTGGCTGGGTGATGTTGACTACCTCGCCTGGTCTACAGGAGGTCATGGGTTCGATACCGACCCTGACACTGCCTGCTGCTGCTGTATATTTGGAGTTTGCGTGTTTCTCTCCCCGTGGTTGCGTGGATATTAATCATTGAACGAACGCGATTTCTTGCCATGTAACAATTACAGCTCAGGTTCTGTTGACGATTCAAACTGGGGGAGCCAGGGTCTGGCCAGGGGATGCGGAGCACTTGCAGCGGCACATCGGTCAAGGTGAGTGCCGTCGGCTCGCGGAGAATAACGCAACGGGATGTTGACTACCTCGCCCGGTACGCAGGAGGTCGTGGGTTTTGATTCCGACCCTGACACTTGCTGCTGTATATTTGGACTTGGCGTCTCTCTCCCCGTGGTCACGTGGATATTTTCTCCGGGTACTCCGGGTTTTTCTCTCTACGTTTAGAATCGACATCAGCGACGCGTTTGAGAGTATTTGTGCTGCTGCTATGAATGTCCGCGTGATGATGATGATGATGATATTTGTGATGGCCAGGGTCGCTTCTAAAGAAGGGCTAAACAGCAGCTCAGTGGAGGGGGGGGGGCCTTACACCTCGTTAAATAAACACATTTGTTTTAAGTTTTTAGTTTGTTGCGTGAGGCCTGACACCGTTAGTTAAGACCTCGTTGTCAAGACAAATCGCGTTGTTACGTTCCTGGTACGAGTGAGCATAGTGGGGGGTGGGCTTTGTCACGTCATCCACCACGTGCATTGAGGCCCTTTATAGACTGCTTTGTGACATCATCCACCACGTGGATTGGGGCCCTTTTACATAAAATACAGAAATGTATGTCTTTCACGACACAAACACAAACCCTCCATTGTATAATTGAACCTTCAGGTCAACGCCGACTCAAAGCCACGTGCGGGCACAATGCGCCTGGACAACGACGCTCCCCCCGCTCGCCGCCCATCCCGCCCGTTCGTGCCTTGGCAGGAGACGACAAGACGGCGAGCGGCCCCGGTGGCGTTGAGCGGCACGCGCGCCAGGAGCGCGGGAAGCGCTTCTGCCGGCACGTCCAGCCGGTGAGGCGCTCCCAGACGCACACGGGCGACAAGCCGCACTCGTGCCAGGAGTGCGGCAAGGGGTTTACCGAGGGCACGTGAGGAAGCACACAGGCGAGAAGCTGCACGCGTGCCAGGAGTGCGGGAAAGGGTTTACCGAGGGCTCCACCTTGAAGAGGCACTCCCAGACGCACACGGACGAGAAGCCGCATGCGTGCCAGGAGTGCGGGAAAAGCTTCGTGCATGCCTTTACCTTGAAGAGGCACGCTAGGACTCACACGGGCGAGAAGCCGCACGTGTGCTCCGAGTGCGGCAAGGGGTTCACGCAGGCCTTCAACCTGCGCGTGCACGCGTGGACTCACACGGGCGAGTGGCCGTACGCTTGCTCCGAGTGCGGGAAAGGGTTCACTCGGCACGGCCACCTCCGGCGGCATTCTGCGGCCCATGGGGAGAAGTCAGTCGTGGGAGGAGTCTAGGGTCTTCCCCCCCCCCCCATCGTTTCGTGGTGCACTCCGGGACGCGCGCTGCAAGCATCGTGGAAACAAAGACGCTTTGAGAACTATGTACGCAGAGTTGTCCTTGACAGCCGATTGGCCTACACCCAGAGATGGCGATCCTTCACGGCCCTGTCTCTGCGCCGGCGTTAGGAGACCAGAGAACGGCGCCGGGTCAAGGACAAGCGGCGCGAGGGGCTCCAGGGTCCTGAGCTGGCTGGTCTTGGGTCTTGAGATGCGACTGGTCCCGATTGGCTGGGGAGGTCCCCTTTTATGCCCCTTTGCCCATCGTATTATAACGCTGTACATTACACATAGGGTGGTGACCAGCGACCTACTCTAGCTAACACACACACTTCTCTAACTCTCAGCTACTCCAGCGTGACCCAGCCAGGCGGTCCCCTGACTGGAGGCCTCGACTCTTCTTGGCGTCTTCACGATGCATCTTCATTCTCGGCACGGGCAGCCTCGAACCTCATGAGGAGGCTGCCTCCCTTCTAGAACCCTCTCGAAGCCCCCCCCCCCCCTGCTGTCCACGTGCCCCCCGCGGTGCCCCCCTGGGCCCCCGGCCCCCACTGGGATCCGGTCACGTGTCCAGCCGGGGTCACGGAGAGTGCCACGACCTCACACCACCCCCGTGGCCTCTCGAGTCCAGAACCGGCCCTGACGTCATTCTCGCCTCCAGCCGGGATGACGTCATGTGTGCGTGTAGACCCATGTGGTAGTGACGTCACGTGTGCGTGTGCACACGGTAGTGATGCTGCATTCACGACATCACTCTCCCCCGTGTAAAAAAACCAGCCGTCCCGGCTGTGACAATACAGAGAAAAAAACAGTGTGCCTCCAACAAAATTGTAAACCGAGGTCTTTTCATATGTTTATGGTTGCTTTACATGATGACATGTCACCTATCCTGTTCATGTACCACTTAAAAAATCAGCAAAAAGGTTATATAAGTGAAATGTATTATGAAATACAAGGCAAACAATGATTATGTATCTATAAGTCGAGTAAAACCTTGGATTGCGAGCGTAATTCGTTCCGGAAACGTGTTCATAATCCTAAGCGCTCGTCTATCAAAGCGAATTTCCCCGTAAGAAATAATGGAAACTCAGATGATTCGTTCCACAACCCCAAAAATACTGTATTCAGATAAAAATGATTAATACAAAATACCTTTTTACATTTTTATTATTTAAATTTAATATAAAGTAATCAAATGTATTAATTACATTTCATCGTGGCTGGTGTGAGGGAGACGAGAGAGAGGAGAGGGAGGAGGATTATTGCGTAGGACGACTTTCACTTGCAGTGCAGTTGTTGTAGGAAGAACGATGCTGAAGCCAGTCGTGTGGGGGCTGATGCCGAACTCTTTATTTAAGGACTTGCGCCTAACTCGGGGAAGGGGTTAACACAGAGTTAGTAACTAATCTCCCCAGGGGAAGGGTACTGGGAGCTCCCTACACCCTAACAGGCTATCAGGCTAATAGTCTTAGGTTTTTACGGTATAGTCCCAATCAATTATCTCACCCCCCGCTTCGCCACTCGCCCCCAGGCCCCCAGCCTCACGTGACCTTGTTATTCCCGCCAGAGCGGCGCCGGTCATTAACTACTCACCCTCCTGACCAATCACCAGCCTGCGTCCTCGGTTACCCCTAACACCTGTCGCCCATCTTAACGACGTCTCCCTCACGCCCGACAACAACAACCCCGTCCTCAGATACCCCCCACTGTACACTGCTCGCTTGCATAGCAACAGAACAACAGAACGCGTGGCGCGTCATATTTCAAGTCCTACACTAGTATACTCTCTTGCTCTGCTTTCTTCCGTGTGGCAGCAGTTGCTATGCTTGCTTCTTCTTGTATGCGAGCCTTTTCAATTAGCATGGCTTCCTCTTCAGCCATGTAGGTGTAGTGAGTTCCAGGGAGACTGACGACAGAGTCGAGGCACACTCTTTTATTCAACTCAAGGGCAGTAACAATACTTGAAGGGGTAACGGCCCCTTCACCCGTACTAGGTGGGAAAACACCCCTAGCACTATTTCCCCTGTCCTATTCCCAGTCCTCCTCGAATAGTGCTATGGGATGCTATCTGCTCAGGCCCAGGTAAAGCACGGATCCCGGCACCCAGCTAACCCGGCCTTGCTCTTACAAGATTAGAGGTCCAGAAGCTCTTGGGGCCGCGCCACTGGCTTGCCCTGCTCGGCCCTGACAAGGGCAGCGAGACAGGGGAGTCCCAGGGCCTATTCTGCCGGTCTTCAGACTTCACTGGTAAGCTTCTTCCACACTGGCCCCGAGCTCTCTGCCTCCCCGCCTTTTATAGGAATCCCCTCCGAGGGGTGGAGTTATGGGGGATCACAGCGCCCCCATGGCCCCCCAGGGTTAACGGATGCGGACGTGGATGTAGACACCCGTGTGTGGGTGCAGACACCCTTGTGTTTTCTGTTCGCCCTTCTCCCCGTAATAACCCCTACATAGGCGATACGGGCGCTTGCTGCTTCTGCTAAGGCACATGCCTGAGCTGCTGCTATACTAGTAGATGATATCTGTGAGTGTGCTGAGCCTTTAGATTTTGTGGTGGACTTGGATGAGACAGAGTGCTGAGATCGTGTCTTTCTCAACCCCTCCACACGGTCCATTGCGTCTTGTATCACTGCCTTCACATTATCATCGAGCAGTTCAAGGAAGTGCTCTTGCGTGCGCACTCCCTCGATGCCCTCATCTGTTCTCACCTTCATCAGGAGGGAGATGTATTTATTTGCCAGCAGCTTGTAGCTTGAGCTGCTCACCTTCACTCGCTGTATGGCCCGCCGAATTGAGGCCACTGTGTCTGAGGCGTTTTGAGCTTCAGATAAATCTGCTTCAACCCGGTCCCATGCCCTTTGTATCCTGGCATCAAGGTCTTGCTTCTCAGCGTCATAGCTTCCAAGGCACGCTGTGTCAGCCTGACCTCTCTTTGGAGCCTTAAACTCCCTTGGTCCTCTTGAGGCCGGATGGGAAGTCCTGGATTGCTTAGATAACTTTCCTCAGCATCTCTCCCTGCTGAACTGTGGCTTTTCATGCTGCGATGCTTGCAACACAATTTTTAATGTAGACTTGTTGCAGAGCCGGTTGCCCGAGAGCTCCTTGCTTGCTGCTGGCTGACTGCTTAAGCGATCCTTGCTTGAGGAGCTGGTTGATTGAGAGCTTCAAGAAGAATGTCTTTTTACTGTCTTGGCCTCGCTGTGCGCTGCGTTGCACCTCTAGCTGAGTAGTTAACCTCGCGTCCAATAAACCCTCAGAGCCAGGATGAACATCCGACTCCAAACGTCATTTATTGATTTTAACGAGGTAAAAAGACAATGCTTCTTAAAGTCCCACAATGGACAATTGCGGCTGGCTTCACTGGGATGCGATGTGTGCCGCCATCTTGAATTATGTGTGTAATGGCCGACGCCCGTGTGGTTGAGCGGGAATCTTAAATCGCAACTTCCTGGTCACGTGACCAAACTTAGCATCAAAAACAGGAAATTCCTGAGTACATACGCCCCACATCTGCCGTGAGGCAAGACACCTGCCGTGAGGCAGATCACAGCCTATCCGTGTGAATTTGTACGCACGGACCGACATATGAAAGTCACTGTTTGACAACGGTGTAGGCAATCAACAAGGTGTGAGAGTCATGCACAGCGGCCAGTCTTCGAACGAGTTCGCGTGGTCGAGCCCCCAGGGGAGGCGAGCACGCTCTCCCTGGAGGTCCTGGGGGAACTTTGAAAAAGCCCCAAAAGGGCACGGCCCCTCCCCAGGAGTTTGGCAACAGAATGAGCAGGAGTGATGTACGGGCGCTCCACTCCCCCCCTTCAAGTCCACATCCGGTCAGCACAACCGGCAACTCCAAGGGCGGCAGGTGCAGGAATCCTGTGACGAGAAGAAACCACCTCCTGAGGCACAGCTCCACGAGCCCGCGCCTCGGCTCGTCGGACACGACAGCCACCCGGCCCAGGGAAGTGGAGATGATCGTATTCCGCCCGGCGGAGAAAGAAAAACTAAAATACATAGATTCCGTGTTGGATGCACAACCAACACCGGTAATCAAACCAAAATCAAACAACCACCCCATGGATGGCAGGGTCTCACACAGCTCTGCTACCGTTCCACCCCACAGGTGGCAATAGGGCGAAGACCGAAAGTCTAACAACAACAACAACAACCGCCATTCTCCACTAAGTGGCGGTGACATCACCAAAACGCTTGTGCCAGGCCATGTGCACCTTGAGGCCACGTGAAGTGTCGAACGCCCGCTAGCAGGAGGTCACGGGGCAGACCCATATTTATGTTTAATTCGTAGTTTTGTGGTAATAAATTGAGGGTTGAGGGGTTACCAGCCCCTCGCACCCATTCAGAGCCCCCGTTTAGCCACTGTAGTGTTCACAGACGCCATGAGGGGAGAGGGCCAATGCACAAGACCGAAAGTCTAACACCCACCGACACACACCACTTAACATTCCGGACGTCTCCCTACGTTCCAGGTCGAGAAGTCGCACTTCAGGGTCGACCCATGTGTAGTGCTCGAACCGACACGACAGCTTCTTGTCTTTCCTCGTTACTTTATGTTGCGTATTTCGCTCAACACTCCTCCATCCAACATCGCTCAACGCTCCACAGTTCTCCACGCTCTCCGCCGGCCTCACTTGCTCCCCATCACTCCTCCGTCGACTCTCCTTTCCACTCTCTCCGCTAGGCCTCGGCAAGGTAAGGTAATTTACCTTTTTACCGGGTAGAAGGGTAAAGGTAAAGGGTAAAGGTGTCGACATGCCAAGGGGTAAGGTAAAGGGTAGGGTAATGGTAGCTCGGAAGAATTACCCGGTAGGGTAAAGGTAGCGCGAAGTATTACTTGGTAAATACGGTGCCTTGTTTACCGCTAAAAGCTCCGTGGCGCAGTCCGTGGCCTCCATTTAATAAGTTATATAAATTGGAATAATCGAGTATTCTATATGAATAAAGCGCTCTACCCAGCATTTATCGTTATAAACCTTGTTGATGTGTAGTTCCCTCGTAATTACCCTGTAATCGGGTAATTTGAATGGGGTAAGGGTAAAGGTAGGCTCGTTGTTTTTACCTTTTACCTTACCTTGCCAAGGCCTACTCTCCGCCACAGTTTGTCTGCTCTTCATTAGCTCCGCCGTCCCACTCCGTCGTAGCTACATCAGCTTCTCTTCCCACGCTCCAGCCGCTTCCTACTGGCTTCGTCGTCTCACTGCTACTCTACACTTCTCCACTGCTACCCTACGCTTCTCCACTGCTACCCTACGCTTCTCCACTGCTACCCTACGCGTCTCCACTGCTACCCTACGCTTCTCCACTGCTGCCCTACGCTTCTCCACTGCTACCCTACGCTTCTCCACTGCTACCCTACGCTTCTCCACTGCTACTCTACACTTCTCCACTGCTACCCTACGCTTCTCCACTGCTACTCTACGCTTCTCCACTGCTACCCTATGCTTCTCCACTGCTACTCTACACTTCTCCACTGCTACCCTACGCTTCTCCACTGCTACCCTACGCTTCTCCACTGCTACCCTACGCTTCTCCACTGCTACTCTACACTTCTCCACTGCTACCCTACGCTTCTCCACTGCTACTCTACGCTTCTCCACTGCTACCCTATGCTTCTCCACTGCTACTCTACACTTCTCCACTGCTACCCTACGCTTCTCCACTGCTACCCTACGCTTCTCCACTGCTACTCTACACTTATCCACTGCTACCCTACGCTTCTCCACTGCTACTCTACGCTTCTCCACTGCTACCCTATGCTTCTCCACTGCTACCCTACGCTTCTCCACTGCTACCCTACGCTTCTCCACTGCTACCCTACGCTTCTCCACTGCTACCCTACGCTTCTCCACTGCTACTCTACGCTTCTCCACTGCTACTCTACACTTCTCCACTGCTACTCTACACTTCTCCACTGCTACCCTACGCTTCTCCACTGCTACCCTACGCTTCTCCACTGCTACCCTACGCTTCTCCACTGCTACCCTACGCTTCTCCACTGCTACTCTACACTTCTCCACTGCTACTCTACGCTTCTCCACTGCTACCCTACGCTTCTCCACTGCTACTCTACACTTCTCCACTGCTACTCTACGCTTCTCCACTGCTACCCTACGCTTCTCCACTGCTACTCTACACTTCTCCACTGCTACCCTACGCTTCTCCACTGCTACCCTACGCTTCTCCACTGCTACCCTACACTGTTACTAGCTCTGCTGCTCCGACTCTTCCATCCTCTGTCTCCTCCCAGGCGCGAACTCCCGTCTCCTCCGACAACCCCTGTCTTTATCCCCGAGCCAATTAATTCCCAATTAATTAGGGGCATCCCCCGCGACGCCACTCGCCCCCAGCCACGTGACATGTTTTTCCAGTCAATGTGGCGCCACTCTGCGACAACAACACCCTCTTGGCCAATCAGCGCTCTGCGTCCTTAATTACTCCCTGCCACCTGCTACCATCCTCAGACATCACATCACCTCCTTTGGAACAACAACAACGACCAGCCAATCAGCGCCCTGTGTCCTCATTTTCTCCCACTGTACGCCGCGTGCGCTCACACCGACTTCAGCGTGTGACGCGTATCTCAAGCACTACACATGTGAAAATATGAAAATATGTGCAATCGACATGGCACAGAAAAGAAAATGCCTGCTCTAGCCCAGAAATAGTTGACACGTGCAACCGCCACATTTCCGAGGTCACCCGTGTACGTACAAAATGGCGGCCGCATGCATGACCCGCGTCCCCACGGCTTCCCGCGTGCGCCCAAAATGGCGGCCCAGCGCATGAACATCGCTGTGATTTTCAGGCCTCCTGCTGCTCCTTCTGGTAGCAGGCCCCCTTGTTGCCCGGGATGGGAAGGATCCCCGGCCCCTGCTTCCTCTTGGCTCTTTTCCGTGGGGATTCTTCTTCGTAGCCATTGTAAATCCCACCGCTGCCACCAGATGTAAAGGAGAGCCGACACAAGATTGCTGCAGGGGTTCGTCTTTTAATCCTTTTCTCCCATCCACACATGTCCCCAGCCGTCCCAATCTTGTTCCCGCCAAAGGCCCCTTCTTCCCCCCGTTCTCCCCTTATATCTCCTCGGTTACCCCTCCCACTAACCCTCCTATTGGTGGGAATCCTTCCCCTGACACCCCTACACTGTTACTAGCTCTGCTGCTCCGACTCTTCCATCCTCTGTCTCCTCCCAGGCGCGAACTCCCATCTCCTCCGACAACCCCTCTCGGCCATTTCGCTCAACACTCCTCCATTCAACATCGCTCAACGCTCCTCCCGCTAACACCGATCCACAGTTCTCCACGCTGTCCGCTCGCTCGCCGCGTTCCGCCGGCCTCACTCGCTCTGCTTCACTCCTCCATCGACTCTCCTCTCCACTCTCTCCGCGAGGCCTCGGCAAAGTAAGGTAATTTACCCTTTTTACCGGGTAGAAGGGTAAAGGGTAAAGGTGTCGACATGCCAAGGGGTAAGGTAAAGGGTAGGGTAATGGTAGCTCGGAAGAATTACCCGGTAGGGTAAAGGTAGCGCGAAGTATTACTTGGTAAATACGGTGCCTTGTTTACCGCTAAAAGCTCCGTGGCGCAGTCCGTGGCCTCCATTTAATAAGTTATATAAATTGGAATAATCGAGTATTCTATATGAATAAAGCGCTCTACCCAGCATTTATCGTTATAAACCTTGTTGATGTGTAGTTCCCTCGTAATTACCCTGTAATCGGGTAATTTGAATGGGGTAAGGGTAAAGGTAGGCTCGTTGTTTTTACCTTTTAACTTTTACCTTACCTTGCCGAGGCCTACTCTCCGCCACAGTTCGTCTGCTCTTCATCAGCTTCGCCGTCCCACTCCGTCGTAGCTACATCAGCTTCTCTTCCCACGCTCCAGCGGCTTCCTACTGGCTTCGTCGTCTCACTGCTACCCTACGCGTCTCCACTGCTACCCTACGCTTCTCCACTGCTACCCTACGCGTCTCCACTGCTACCCTACGCTTCTCCACTGCTACCCTACGCTTCTCCACTGCTACCCTACGCTTCTCCACTGCTACTCTACACTTCTCCACTGCTACCCTACGCTTCTCCACTGCTACCCTACGCTTCTCCACTGCTACCCTAAGCTTCTCCACTGCTACCCTACGCTTCTCCACTGCTACCCTACACTGTTACTAGCTCTGCTGCTCCGACTCTTCCATCCTCTGTCTCCTCCCAGGCACGAACTCCCGTCTCCTCCGACAACCCCTGTCTTTATCCCCGAGCCAATTAATTCCCAATTAATTAGGGGCATCCCCCGCGACACCACTCGCCCCCAGCCACGTGGCATGTTTTTCCAGTCAATGTGGCGCCACTCTGCGACAACAACACCCTCTCGGCCAATCAGCGCCCTGCGTCCTTAATTACTCCCTGCCACCTGCTACCATCCTCAGACATCACGTCACCTCCTTTGGAACAACAACAACGACCAGCCAATCAGCGCCCTGTGTCCTCATTTGCTCCCACTGTACGCCGCGTGCGCTCACACCGACTTCAGCGTGTGACGCGTATCTCAAGCACTACACATGTGAAAATATGAAAATATGTGCAGTCGACATGGCACAGAAAAGAAAATGCCTGCTCTAGCCCAGAAATAGTTGACACGTGCAACCGCCACATTTCCGAGGCCACCCGTGTACGTACAAAATGGCGGCCTCATGCACGACCCGCGTCCCCACGGCTTCCCGCGCGCACCCAAAATGGCGGCCCAGCGCATGAACATCGCTGTGGTTTTCTGCGCGCGCACAAAATGGCGGCCCAACTTGCGAACATCTTCGCGGTTTCCCGTGCGCGTCAATAAAAAATGGCGGCCCAACGCGCAACCATCGCCGCGGTTTCCGCGCGCGTACAAAATGGAGGGCGTATGCTCGAAGGCAATCCCCGCGCACACGCATATCTCCGCGGTTCTCCCCGCACTTGCATCCCAGTACAGTAGAACCTCTGGTCACGACCATAATTCGTTTCATAACTTTGGTCGCAACCCGATTTGGTCGTGACTCGAACCTAATTTCCCCATTGGATTGTATGCGTAGGACTCGTACTGACGCGACAGCTTCTTTGTCTTTCTTGGTTCTTTATTAACGCGTTTAGTTCACATCTCCTCCGTCGGCATCGCGCAATGTCCCTCCGTTCTCTTCAACGCACAACTCCCCATCAACGTCACTCAATGTTTCTCCGTTCGCTCGCTCCGCTGGCTTCGCTCGCTCTCCCTCTGCTCCTCTCCTCCAGTGACCTCCCTCTCTGCTCTCTCTCTCTTTCCAGCCCGGTTGCTCTTTGTTCTCCCTGCCGTCTCACTCCGTCGTAGCTTCTCCACCAAGGTCTGTTACTCCGCTGCTATCCTATTGTTGCACACTAGAAATGAAGGACGTGGGCAGGTGCTTCAAATTGAGGGCAAGCAAATTTATTTATTGTGGTTAATATTAATCTTGTGAAGAACAGCACCGTCACTCTGTAAAATGCAACATCACGTGTGTTACAACCAGCATTGTTCCCGAGTCGCCATTAACCATGTGACTGGTGTATCCGCGCGGTCATTCAATAACCCTGCCAGCCACCTACAGGCCCAACACAGTCATCACATGCTGCTGTACACACATGCATTGATGCACTGCACAGCACATCAGGGCTTTCACAGAAGCACACTTTACTCCGTTGCTGCACAAGGACACACTTACAAGAGTGATCCATTCCTAATGTGCCACACTCTCCCCCACAGAATGAGTGTCGTCTCGACGCTCCACCTTTCTCCTTGCAAACATTTTGCAGTCTTTTTCCTTAAACTGGTCATGAAAGGAGTTTATGAAATCGTGAACACAATTTCTCTAGGGATCATATCCCTTCCAAGAAAGCGCCACTCCAGAAGCTCTCTATTTCGGGGTGAGCTCCAACTCCCAAGCATTGTTTTATGCTTTTGGAATTACCAGACAATCTGGTATTAATGAACCATGCTTCACATTTTACTGACCAGAACTGGTTAGGATTCTTTTCCCAGTACCTGTCAAGATAGAATCATTTACAGCTTGTATATCGTAAGCAAAGACGGACTTGTACTGTAGCAGAAACCACTAAATAATAATCAAAAGTCTCGACTCGGTTGGAGTTTTGTACGGGCTTCTCCATAACTAAAACTGTAAACAATCTTTTTCCCTAGAGTGTCCAGTGGGAGGCGTGTTTGGTCGCTTGGGATTAGATGAGCTCAGAGGGACGTAAAGGGCAGAATAAAAGGGTAGGGGGAAATTATGTTGAGCTGCAAGCCATGATCACTGGTGGAGGATGCAAAGGAAGCGAGGAAGTGGTAATCGCGCTATATTTGCATATATTTGTGTGGGAGCCATGAGAACACATGCATGTTGTGGGAGGGGACATTAATATAATTAATTAAATCGCGCGTCAATATAATAGAGTACTAACTTCCGGCTCCCGTACAGTCGGTCTATTTTTTTATTTATTCGTTGTGACCAGCAGATGGCAGCAAATAACCATTAAAATTTTAAGGGCTCGCGCCTAACTCGGGGTAGGGGTTAACACAGAGTTAGTAACTAATCTCCCCAGGGGAAGGGTACTGGGAGCTCCCTACACCCTACCAGGCTATCAGGCTCATATTCTTAGGTTTTTACGGTATAGTCACGTAGGTAAAAATTTAAAATTAATAAAAGTAAAATAAAATAAAAATCATGACGTTTCGGAGGCAACACAAGCTTCCGTCTTCAGGTGGAACCGTCACAGCACGATTGCTGTATCAAGTAAATGAGAAATTCAAAGAAAACAGTCCTTGTATATATGTAGGACTCGTACTCCGGTTGTCTTTCTCTTTCTGTTTATTCGAACTTTAGAGTTCTCACCTTCTCATCATCACCGCTCCGTGTCTCTCCGTTCGCTCCGTTACACTATCCGCCACCAACGACACTCTATGTCTCTCCGTTCGCTCTCCTGCTCTCCCAAGGTCCGTTACTCCACTGTTACCCTACTCCGTATTCCTCCAATGCACTGCTACCACTGCTACCGCACTCTGCATTATCTCTCTCCACTGCTACAGTATTCTGTCCTATCTCTCTACGTTCTCTCTATCCACTGCTACCGTACTCTGTCCTATCTCTATCCACTGTTACCGTACTCTATCCCATCTCTATCCACTGCTACCGTTATCATATCTTCTCTACTCGCTGCTGCTACGTCTCTCTCCCTGGCACTAACCGCTCCAGCTCCAATCCCAATCAAGACTCCCGTCTCTCCGTTACGCTATCCTCTTATCCCCACACCAATCCGAATCAATTATCTCACCCCCCGCTTCGCCACTCGCCCCCAGGCCCCCAGCCTCACGTGACCTTGTTATTCCCGCCAGAGTGGCGCCGGTCATTAACTACTCACCCTCCTGACCAATCACTGGCCTGCGTCCTCGGTTACCCCTAACACCTGTCGCCTGTCTTAATGACGTCTCCCACACGCCGGACAACAACAACCCCGTCCTCAGATACCCCCCACTGTACACTGCTTGCTTGCATAGCAACAAAACACGTGGCGCGTCATATTTCAAGTCCTACAATAGTATACTCTCTTGCTCTGCTTTCTTTCGTGTGGCAGCATTTGCTATGCTTGCTTCTTCTTGTCTGCGGGCCTTTTCAATTAGCATGGCTTCCTCTTCAGCCATGTAGGTGTAGTGAGTTCCAGGGAGACTGACGACGGAGTCGAGGCACACTCTTTTATTCAACTCAAGGGCAGTAACAATACTTGAAGGGGTAAAGGCCCCTTCACCCGTACTAGGTGGGAAAACACCCCTAGCACTATTTCCCCTGTCCTATTCCCAGTCCTCCTCTAATAGTGCTATGGGAGGCTATCTGATCAGGCCCTGGTAAAGCACGGATCCCGGCACCCAGCTAACCCGGCCTTGCTCTTACAAGAGCAGAGGTCCAGAATCTCTTGGGGCCGCGCCGATGGCTTGCCCAGCTCGGCCCTGACAAGGGCAGTGAGACAGGGGAGTCCCAGGGGCTATTCTGCCGGTCTTCAGACTTCACTGGTAAGTATTTATATTCTTAGGTTTTTTCGGTAAAGTCACGTAGGTAAAACATCAAAATTAATGAAAATAAAATAAAAATCACGACGTTTCGGAGGCAACACAAGTCTCCGTCATCAGGTGGGACCGTCACAGCCGGATTAGCTGCATCAAGTGAGGCAATGATTCAAGATGTAATCCCTTAAAAGCAAGTTGAGGGGGGAGGAGGGGGGGGGGGAGCTCATCAGAATGTGGTAGCCAATGAATGGAACGTATCGGGAGGGAGGGGGGCGGGGCTCAAAGACGGCACGGAGTGCCAAGTACAACACATCGGGAGGGGGAGGGGGGCGGGGCCAAAAGAATGGACGACGGCTTGGACGCGGTTGCTGCTGCACACGCCAACGCATTGGACAGAGAGGGGGAGGGGAGGCCTGATACACATGATAGAAAAAAGAACGAAAACGCCCATGTTTATACCAATGCTGGCTGAACAATGAAGAGAGTACTGTTAAACACTGGGGATGTTAACACTCGGTAAAGTAAAGCAAAATAGTGCCTGTCAGATAAGATGGTCCAAAAAAGTGTAATTAAGTATTTTTTTTTGCGTGGTTGATAACATCTTTCCAATGATTACTAAGTTTGTACCCATCATCACGGTTGAAATTATGTCTGTGTTTGTATATTTGTATGGCTTCGTGTACAAACCTTTGATGGTAGCCGGGAGGTTTGCAGAGAACCTTGGTCTCGGAAAAGACAATTTCATGAGAGCCCACCGAGTTGTAGCAATGATCGGCAATGGCAGAAGAATCAGTTCTGCCGTGTTTCAGATCTGACTTGTGCTCGCGGACACGATCAGAAACATGACGTTTCGTTTCTCCAATGTAGCAATCACCACAAATGCAACTCAATTTGTAGACTCCAGGATACTGTAAGTCAGGAATGACATCCTTCACAGATGGAATCAGATCACGGATTTTATGCACTGTACTGAATCGGACTTGGATCTTATGTTTGTTTAGAATTTTGGAGATCTTTTTGGTCACGCCTGCTATGTATGGTAACGTGATAGTTTTGGTCGGAGAAAGCTTCAAATATAGAATTCACTGGTAAGCTTCTTCCACACTGGCCCCGAGCTCTCTGGCTCCCCGCCTTTTATAGGAATCCCCTCCGAGGGGTGGAGTTATGGGTGATCACAACGCCCCCATGGCCCCCCAGGGTTAACGGATGCGGACGTGGATGTAGACACCCGTGTGTGGGTCCAGACACCCTTGTGTTTTCTGTCCGCCCTTCTCCCCGTAATAACCCCTACATAGGCAATACGGGCGCTTGCTGCTTCTGCTAATGCACATGCCTGAGCTGCTGCTATACTAGTAGATGATATCTGTGAGTGTGCTGAGCCTTTAGATTTTGTGGTGGACTTGGATGAGACAGAGTGCTGAGATCGTGTCTTTCTTAACCCCTCCACACGGTCCATTGCGTCTTGTATCACTGCCTTCACATTATCATCGAACAGTTCAAGGAAGTGATCTTGCGTGCGCACTCCCTCGATGCCCTCATCTCCTTGCGTTGCACCGCTAGCTGAGTAGTTAACCTCGCGTCCAATAAACCCTCAGAGCCAGGATGAACATCCGACTCCAAACGTCATTTATTGATTTTAACGAGGTAAAAAGACAATGCTTCTTAAAGTCCCACAATGGACAATTGCGGCTGGCTTCACTGGGATGCGATGTGTGCCGCCATCTTGAATTATGTGTGTAATGGCCGACGCCCGCGTGGTTGAGCGGGAATCTTAAATCGCAACTTCCTGGTCACGTGACCAAACTTAGCATCAAAAACAGGAAATTCCTGTGTACATACGCCCCACATCTGCCGTGAGGCAAGACACCTGCCGTGAGGCAGATCACAGCCTATCCGTGTGAATTTGTACACATGGACCGACATGAAAGTCACTGTTTGACAACGGTGTAGGCAATCAACAAGGTGTGAGAGTCATGCACAGTGGCCAGTCTTCGAATGAGTTCGCGTGGTCGAGCCCCCAGGGGAGGCGAGCACGCTCTCCCTGGAGGTCCTGGGGGAACTTTGAAAAAGCCCCAAAAGGGCACGGCCCCTCCCCAGGAGTTGGGCAACAGAATGAGCAGGAGTGATGTATGGGCGCTCCACTCCCCCCCTTCAAGTCCACATCCGGTCAGCACAACCGGCAACTCCAAGGGCGGCAGGTGCAGGAATCCTGTGACCAGAAGAAACCACCTCCTGAGGCACAGCTCCACGAGCCCGCGCCTCGGCTCGTCGGACACGACAGCCACCCGGCCCATGGAAGTGGAGATGATCGTATTCCGCCCGGCGGAGAAAGAAAAACTAAAATACATAGATTCCGTGTTGGATGCACAACCAACACCGGTAATCAAACCAAAATCAAACAACCACCCCATGGATGGCAGGGTCTCACACCGCTCTGCTACCGTTCCACCCCACAGGTGGCAATAGGGCGAAGACCGAAAGTCTAACAACAACAACAACAACCGCCATTCTCCACTAAGTGGCGGTGACGTCACCACAACGCTTGTGCCAGGCCATGTGCACCTTGAGGCCACGTGAAGTGTCGAACGCCCGCTAGCAGGAGGTCACGGGGCAGACCCATATTTATGTTTAATTCGTAGTTTCGTGGTAATAAATTGAGGGTTGAGGGGTTACCAGCCCCTCGCACCCATTCAGAGCCCCCGTTTAGCCACTGTGGTGTTCACAGACGCCATGAGGGGAGAGGGCCAACGCACAAGACCGAAAGTCTAACACCCACCGACACACACCACTTAACATTCGAGGTCTCCCTACGTTCCAGGTCGAGAAGTCGCACTTTAGGGTCGACTCATGTGTAGTGCTCGAACCGACACGACAGCTTCTTGTCTTTCCTCGTTACTTTATTTTGCGTATTTCGCTCAACACTCCTCCATCCAACATCGCTCAACGCTCCACAGTTCTCCTCCACGCTCTCCGTCGGCCTCAATTGCTCCCCATCACTCCTCCGTCTACTCTCCTCTCCACTCTATCCGCTAGGCCTCGGCAAGGTAAGGTAATTTACCCTTTTTACCGGGTAAAAGGGTAAAGGTAAAGGGTGAAGGTGTCGACATGCCAAGGGGTAAGGTAAAGGGTAGGGTAAAGGTAGCTCAGAAGAATTACCCGGTCGGGTAAAGGTAGCGCGAAGTATTACCCGGTAAATACGGTGCCTTGTTTACTGCTAAAAGCTCCGTGGCGCAGTCCGTGGCTTCCGTTTAATAAGTTATATTAAAACAAACTTTATTAAAAACACGCTTTTCCACTGCTACCCTACGCTTCTCCACTGCTACCCTACGCTTCTCCACTGCTACCCTATGCTTCTCCACTGCTACCCTACGCTTCTCCACTGCTACCCTACGCTTCTCCACTGCTACCCTACGCTTCTCCACTGCTACCCTACACTGTTACTAGCTCTGCTGCTCCGACTCTTCCATCCTCTGTCTCCTCCCAGGCGCGAACTCCCGTCTCCTCCGACAACCCCTGTCTTTATCCCCGAGCCAATTAATTCCCAATTAATCAGGGGCATCCCCCGCGACGCCACTCGCCCCCAGCCCCCGCTGCCACGTGGCATGTTTTTCCAGTCAATGTGGCGCCACTCTGCGACAACAACACCCTCTCGGCCAATCAGCGCCCTGCGTCCTGAATTACTCCCTGCCACCTGCTACCATCCTCAGACATCACGTCACCTCCTTTGGAACAACAACAACGACCAGCCAATCAGCGCCCTGTGTCCTCATTTGCTCCCACTGTACGCCGCGTGCGCTCACACCGACTTCAGCGTGTGACACGTATCTCAAGCACTACACATGTGAAAATATGAAAATATGTGCAATCGACATGGCACAGAAAAGAAAATGCCTGCTCTAGCCCAGAAATAGTTGACACGTGCAACCGCCACATTTCCGAGGCCACCCGTGTACGTACAAAATGGCGGCCGCATGCACGACCCGCGTCCCCACGGCTTCCCGCGCGCGCCCAAAATGGCGGCCCAGTGCATGAACATCGCTGTGGTTTTCTGCGCGCGCACAAAATGGCGGCCCAACTTGCGAACATCTTCGCGGTTTCCCGTGCGCGTCAATAAAAAATGGCGGCCCAACGCGCAACCATCGCCGTGGTTCCCGCGCGCGTACAAAATGGAGGGCGTATGCTCGAAGGCAATCCCCGCACACACGCATATCTCCGCGGTTCTCCCCGCACTTGCATCCCAGTACAGTAGAACCTCTGGTCACGACCATGATTCGTTCCATAACTTTGGTCGCAACCCGATTTGGTCGTGACTCGAACCTAATTTCCCCATTGGATTGTATGCGTAGGACTCGTACTGACGCGACAGCTTCTTTGTCTTTCTTGGTTCTTTATTAACGCGTTTAGTTCACATCTCCTCCGTCGGCATCGCGCAATGTCCCTCCGTTCTCTTCAACGCACAACTCCCCATCAACGTCACTCAATGTTTCTCCGTTCGCTCGCTCCGCTGGCTTCGCTCGCTCTCCCTCTGCTCCTCTCCTCCAGCGACCTCCCTCTCTGCTCTCTCCAGCCCGGTTGCTCTTTGTTCTCCCTGCCGTCTCACTCCGTCGTAGCTTCTCCACCAAGGTCTGTTACTCCGCTGCTATCCTATTGTTGCACACTAGAAATGAAGGACGTGGGCAGGTGCTTCAAATTGAGGGCAAGCAAATTTATTCATTGTGGTTAATATTAATCTTGTGAAGAAATGCAACATCACGTGTGTTACAACCAGCATTGTTCCCGAGTCGCCATTAACCATGTGACTGGTGTATCCGCGCGGTCATTCAATAACCCTGCCAGCCACCTACAGGCCCGACAGTCATCACATGCTGCTGTACACACATGCGTTGATGCACTGCACAGCACATCAGGGTTTCACAGAACCACACTTTACTCCGTTGCTGCACAAGAACATACTTAAAAGAGTGATCCATGGCTAATGTGCCACACTCTCCCCCACAGAATGAGTGTCGTCTCGACGCTCCACCTTTCTCCTTGCAAACATTTTGCAGTATTTTTCCTTAAACTGGTCATGAAAGGAGTTTATGAAATCGTGAACACAATTTCTCTAGGGATCATATCCATTCCAAGAAAGCGCCACTCCAGAAGCTCTCTATTTCGGGGTGAGCTCCAACTCCCAAGCATTGTATTATGCTTTTGGAATTACCAGACAATCTGGTGTTAATGAACCATGCTTCAGGTTTTACTGACCAGAAATGGTTAGGATTCTTTTCCCAGTACCTGTCAAGATAGAATCCTTTACAGCTTGTATATTGTAAGCAAAGACGGACTTGTACTGTAGCAGAAACCACTAAATAATAATCAAAAGTCTCGACTCGGTTGGAGTTTTGTACAGGCTTCTCCATAACTAAAACTGTAAACAATCTTTTTCCCTAGAGTGTCCAGTGGGAGGCGTGTTTGGTCGCTTGGGATTAGATGAGCTCAGAGGGACGTAAAGGGCAGAATAAAAGGGTAGGGGGAAATTATGTTGAGCTGCAAGCCATGATCACTGGTGGAGGATGCAAAGGAAGCGAGGAAGTGGTAATCGCGCTATATTTGCATACATTTGTGTGGGAGCCATGAGAACACATGCATGTTGTGGGAGGGGACATTAATATAATTAATTAAATCGCACGTCAATATAATAGAGTACTAACTTCCGGCTCCCGTACAGTCGGTCTGTTTTTTTTATTTATTCTTTGTGACCAGCAGATAGCAGCAAATAACCATTAAAATTTTAAGGGCTCGTGCCAAACTCGGGGTAGGGGTTAACACAGAGTTAGTAACTAATCTCCCCAGGGGAAGGGGTTAACACAGAGTTAGTAACTAATCTCCCCAGGGGAAGGGTACTGGGAGCTCCCTACACCCTACCAGGCTATCAGGCTCATATTCTTAGGTTTTTACGGTATAGTCACGTAGGTAAAAAATTAAAATTAATAAAAGTAAAATAAAATAAAAATCATGACGTTTCGGAGGCAACACAAGCTTCCGTCTTCAGGTGGAACCGTCACAGCACGATTGCTGTATCAAGTAAATGAGAAATTCAAAGAAAACAGTCCTTGTATATATGTAGGACTCGTACTCCGGTTGTCTTTCTCTTTCCGTTTATTCGAACTTTAGAGTTCTCACCTTCTCATCATCACCGCTCCGTGTCTCCCCGTTCGCTCCGTTACACTATCCGCCACCAACGACACTCTATGTCTCTCCGTTCGCTCTCCTGCTCTCCCAAGGTCCGTTACTCCGTTGCTACCCTACTCCGTATTCCTCCGATGCACTGCTACCACTGCTACCGCACTCTGTATTCTCTCTCCACTGCTACTGTACTCTGTCCTATCTCTCTACGTTCTCTCTATCCACTGCTACCGTACTCTGTCCTATCTCTATCCATTGTTACCGTACTCTATCCCATCTCTATCCACTGCTACCGTTATCATATCTTCTCTACTCGCTGCTGCTACGTCTCTCTCCCTGGCACTAACCGCTCCAGCTCCAATCCCAATCAAGACTCCCGTCTCTCCGTTACGCTATCCTCTTATCCCCACACCAATCAATCCGAATCAATTATCTCACCCCCCGCTTCGCCACTCGCCCCCAGGCCCCCAGCCTCACGTGACCTTGTTATTCCTGCCAGAGCGGCGCCAGTCATTAACTACTCACCCTCCTGACCAATCACTGGCCTGCGTCCTCGGTTACCCCTAACACCTGTCGCCTGTCTTAATGACGTCTCCCACACGCCCGACAACAACAACCCCGTCTTCAGATACCCCCCACTGTACACTGCTCGCTTGCATAACAACAAAATGCGTGGCGCGTCATATTTCAAGTCCTACACTAGTATACTCTCTTGCTCTGATTTCTTTCGTGTGGCAGCAGTTGCTATGCTTGCTTCTTCTTGTCTGCGGGCCTTTTCAATTAGCATGGCTTCCTCTTCAGCCATGTAGGTGTAGTGAGTTCCAGGGAGACTGACGACGGAGTCGAGGCACACTCTTTTATTCAACTCAAGGGCAGTAACAATACTTGAAGGGGTAACGGCCCCTTCACCCGTACTAGGTGGGAAAACACCCCTAGCACTATTTCCCCTGTCCTATTCCCAGTCCTCCTCTAATCGTGCTATGGGAGGCTATCTGATCCGGCCCTGGTAAAGCACGGATCCCGGCACCCAGCTAACCCGGCCTTGCTCTTACAAGAGCAGAGGTCCAGAAGCTCTTGGGGCCGCGCCGCTGGCTTGCCCAGCTCGGCCCTGACAAGGGCAGTGAGACAGGGGAGTCCCAGGGCCTATTCTGCCGGTCTTCAGACTTCACTGGTAAGTATTCATATTCTTAGTTTTTTTTGGTAAAGTCACGTAGGTAAAACATCAAAATTAATGAAATAAAATAAAATAAAAATCACGACGTTTCGGAGGCAACACAAGTCTCCGTCATCAGGTGGGACCGTCACAGCCGGATTAGCTGTATCAAGTGAGGCAATGATTCAAGATGTAATCCCTTAAAAGCAAGTTGAGGGGGGAGGAGAGGGGGGGGGAGCTCATCAGAATGTGGTAGCCAATGAATGGAACGTATCGGGAGGGAGGGGGGCGTGGCTCAAAGACGGCACGGAGTGCCAAGTACAACACATCGGGAGGGGGAGGGGGGCGGGGCCAAAAGAATGGACGACGGCTTGGACGCGGTTGCTGCTGCACACGCCAACGCATTGGACAGAGAGGGGGAGGGGAGGCCTGATACACATGATAGAAAAAAGAACGAAAATGCCCATGTTTATACCAATGCTGGCTGAACAATGAAGAGAGTACTGTTAAACACTGGGGATGTTAACACTCGGTAAAGTAAAGTAAAATAGTGCCTGTCAGATAAGATGGTCCAAAAAAGTGTAATTAAGTCTTTTTTTTTTTGCGTGGTTGATAACATCTTTCCAATGATTACTAAGTTTGTACCCATCATCACGGTTGAAATTATGTCTGTGTTTGTATATTTGTATGGCTTCGTGTACAAACCTTTGATGGTAGCCGGGAGGTTTGCAGAGAACCTTGGTCTCGGAAAAGACAATTTCATGAGAGCCCACCGAGTTGTAGCAATGATCGGCAACGGCAGAAGAATCAGTTCTGCCGTGTTTCAGATCTGACTTGTGCTCGCGGACACGATCAGAAACATGACGTTTCGTTTCTCCAATGTAGCAATCACCACAAATGCAACTCAATTTGTAGACTCCAGGATACTGTAAGTCAGGAATGACATCCTTCACAGATGGAATCAGATCACGGATTTTATGCACTGTACTGAATCGGACTTGGATCTTATGTTTGTTTAGAATTTTGGAGATCTTTTTGGTCACGCCTGCTATGTATGGTAACGTGATAGTTTTGGTCGGAGAAAGCTTCAAATCTAGAATTCACTGGTAAGCTTCTTCCACACTGGCCCCGAGCTCTCTGGCTCCCCGCCTTTTATAGGAATCCCTTCCGAGGGGTGGAGTTATGGGTGATCACAACGCCCCCATGGCCCCCCAGGGTTAACGGATGCGGACGTGGATGTAGACACCCGTGTGTGGGTGCAGACACCCTTGTGTTTTCTGTCCGCCCTTCTCCCCGTAATAACCCCTACATAGGCGATACGGGCGCTTGCTGCTTCTGCTAATGCACATGCCTGAGCTGCTGCTATACTAGTAGATGATATCTGTGAGTGTGCTGAGCCTTTAGATCTTGTGGTGGACTTGAATGAGACAGAGTGCTGAGATCGTGTCTTTCTTAACCCCTCCACACGGTCCATTGCGTCTTGTATCACTGCCTTCACATTATCATCGAGCAGTTCGAGGAAGTGCTCTTGCGTGCGCACTCCCTCGATGCCCTCATCTGTTCTCACCTTCATCAGGAGGGAGATGTATTTTTTTGCCAGCAGCTTGTAGCTTGAGCTGCTCACCTTCACTCGCTGGATGGCCCACCGAATTGAGGCCACTGTGTCTGAGGCGTTTTGAGCTTCAGATAAATCTGCTTCAACCCGGTCCCATGCTCTTTGTATCCTGGCATCAAGGTCTTGCTTCTCAGCGTCATAGCTTCCAAGGCACGCTGTGTCAGCCTGACCTCTCTTTGGGGCCTTGAACTCCCTTGGTCCTCTTGAGGCAGGATGGGAAGTCCTGGATTGCTTAGATAACTTTCCTCAGCATCTCTCCCTGCTGAACTGTGGCTTTTCATGCTACGATGCTTGCAACACAATTTTTAATGTATACTTGTTGCAGAGCCGGTTGCCCGAGAGCTCCTTGCTTGCTGCTGGCTGACTGCTTGAGCGATCCTTGCTTGAGGAGCTGGTTGGTTGAGAGCTTCAAGAAGAATGTATTTTTACTGTCTCGGCCTCGCTGTGCGCTGCGTTGCACCTCTAGCTGAGTAGTTAACCTCGCGTCCAATAAACCCTCAGAGCCAGGATGAACATCCGACTCCAAACGTCATTTATTGATTTTAACGAGGTAAAAAGACAATGCTTCTTAAAGTCCCACAATGGATATTTGCGGCTGACTTCACTGGGACGTGATGTGTGCCGCCATCTTGAATTATGTGTGTAATGGCCGACGCCCGCGTGGTTGAGCGGGAATCTTAAATCGCAACTTCCTGGTCACGTGACCAAACTTAGCATCAAAAACAGGAAATTCCTGTGTACATATGTAGGACTCGTACTGATGCTGACAGCTTCTTCTCTTTCTCGTCTCTTTTATTCACGCATATAGTTCACACCTCCTCCTCGTCATCACTCCATGCCTCTCCGTTCGCTCGCTCCGCTCCGCGACTTCGCTCGGTCTCTCTCCCTCTCTCCCCCAAGGTCCGGTACTCCGCTGCTACCCTATCTGCATTCTCTCTATCCACTGCTACCGTACGCTGTATTCTCTTTATCCACTGCTACCCTATCTGTATTCTCTTTATCCACTGCTACCCTATCTGTATTCTCTCTATCCACTGCTACCGTACGCTGTATTCTCTCTATCAACTGCTACCCTATCTGTATTCTCTCTATCCACTGCTACCGTATGCTGTATTCTCTCTATCCACTGCCACCCTATCTGTATTCTCTCTATCCACTGCTACCGTACGCTGTACTCTCTCTATCCATTGCTACCCTATCTGTATTCTCTCTGTCCACCCTTATCGTATCTATTCCTGCTCCCTGCTGCTCCGTCTCTGTCCCGGGCACCAACCACTCCAACTCCGACTCCAACACCAACCAAGACTCCCGTTTCTCCGTTACGCTGTGCCTTTATACCCAAACCAATCAGCCCCAATTAATTATCTCATCCCCCGCTTCGCTACTCGCCCCCAGGCCCCCAGCCTCACGTGACCATGTTATCGCCGTCAGCCCGGCGCCAGTCATCAGCCACTCACCCTCCTGACCAATCACCGGCCTGCGTCCTCAGTTACCCTTAACACCTGTGGTGCCTCTTAATGACCTCCCCCTCAATGGCACACAACAACAACTGTATCCTCAGTTGCCCCCACTGTACGCTGCTCGCTCCCCTAGCAACAGAACGCGTGGCGCGTGACATTTCAAGTCCTACACATGTTTCGAGGTGCAGGAAATCAATGGAAACCATCTCAAAAGGGTATGTGGTTTTGATGTTAGCCAAAGGTGCCCATGTTGGTATGTTTGGCTTTCTTTTCTTTAGGCAGTCACATACCTTTGTGACAAAATGCTCGACGTCGTTCTGCATCCTGGGCCAATAAAATCAATCTCTGATCAAGTTCAATGTGCTTTCCACGCCAAGATGGCCCAATTCCTGATGCAGTTCTTTATAGACCAATGGGTGATACCATTTAGGCCATACCAGCTGGGACCTGGTATTGGTTTTCCGGTACAGAATTCCCTCCTTACTGATGTGAAGCTTTGTCCATCCTCTTAATAATGCCCTCACATCACGGTCTTCTGTCTGGCTGGCTTTTACCGTGGGCCTTCGATGTTTGCCTTTGTACTCCAATACTTTGCCAATGACTGGGTCTCTTTGCTGAGCTTGTCTGAGTTCACCCCTTGGGATCGGTTGCATCGAGCAAGCTAGTGAGTCGCAATCCTCCTGTATTTCAATGGCATGGAGTGGTATCAATCTGGACCAGGCTGTTGATTCCTCATGCTGAATGGCGACTCCCTGCATTGTTGCACTAATCACCTCTGGGCTGACTTTTTCAGTGCACTGAGGTATGAATCCATCAATGTCCAGGGGCATCCTTGACAGTCCATCAGCATCTGCATTGGTTCTACCCGGGCGGTATTTGATTGTGAAATCAAAGCCGGCCAATTCGGCAACCCATCTTTGTCCAGTTGCATTGAGTTTGGAAGTTGTGAGGACATATGTGAGGGAATTATTGTCTGTGTATACCACAAACGAAGGGGCTGTTCTCTTTATTTTCCGCTTAAGAGTCCACCTCCGCCGCGCCACCGCTCCGCGTCTCGGCGCGGCCTCACTCCGCTTTGCGTCTCTCTCTGCAGCGCCACCGCTCCGCGTCTCTCCGTGCCCTCACTTTGCTCCGCATCCCTCTCTCGCCACGCCGCGTCTCCTCCGCATCTCTCTCTCTCTCTCGCTAGGTCTGTCGACTCCACTGCTACTCTACACTGCATCCTTCCGATGCATGGCTACCCTTGTTCGCTCACTGCGTTCTCGCTATCACTGTCTCTCTATGCTCTACTCCGTCTGTCGCTGCTAACCCACTCTCTCTCTGCTCTAATACCGTTACCGCCTGCTCTGCGATTCCCCAGGCACCGTCGCTGCAGCTCCATCCAAGACGCCCACCAAGACAAGACCCCTTTCTCTCCGTCGCGCTGTGGCTTATATCCCCACACCAATTAATCCCCATTAATTATCTCAACCCCCCGCTTATCACTCGCCCCCTAGCCCTCGGTCTCACGTGACCTTGTTATTGCCGCCAGAGCGACGCCAGCTAATAACCAATTACCCTCTTAGCCAATCGCTGGCCTGTGTCCCCCCGGCTACCCCGAACACCTGTCTCAACACTTAACGACCCTCTCACCTAATGCCACAACAACAACCGTGTCCTCACATACACCCCACTGTACTCTGCTCGCTTGTGTAGTGTTGTACAGACGGACTCTTCAACGTCTTTTGTAGCACACACCTTTATTCGTCTTATGAACACAGTCCCTATGTACTGAGGGGTATACGGTCCCCTCACCCGTTACACTCAGAACGTACAAGCCTCCGCACCCTACAGGCTACTTAATATCCTGCTCTTTCAGTGTCCTCTGACTGGACCTAGGGGATGTCTCCCCGACCACTGGTTACACTGAACCCTAGCCCTTATAAGGGCTGGAGGGCTTGGTCCAGGGTCCTAGGCTTCTTCCGCTGTCTTGGGTCTTCGTGTAGCCGAACTCCCCCAGAGCTCTGAGCGCTCTGGCTTTATACTTGTTCGTGGCCGGGTTGTCCAATCCCCGGCCACCTTGTGGAACCCTGTGATTGGTCGTTCCCAATCTGCTTTTGGATCCCAATTCACCCTATCTGACCCTGACCGTTTGGTCGCGCGGGAAAACCTTGTTTACGGTCAGCTCTCACAGCTTGTGAGACCCTGACCGTTAGTTTGAGCGGGAAAACCTTGTCAACAATTTGCTCTCCCAGTTTGTGAACATCGAGTAGTTAACTCTACTACATCTGCATAGCAACAGTGGAAGAGAATGCGTGGCGCGCTATAACTCAAGTCCTACATCACCCCCCCCCCCCCGTTGAAAAAATTAGCCGTCCCGGCTAAAACACAACGCGCCACGCGGAAATCACGACATACAAGAAAAGCACAACAAACACTCAAATATACACAATCCCCAAAGTTTTAAGTAAAAGTTAATTTTCTTGAGCGTGTTCCCGCGGCCGGTCCGTCACCCCGACTTGACTGAACAGGGGCTAGGGCATCTCTGTCCGTGGGCGCGGGGCAGCGTTCTGCCCGAACCGTGCGTCCATCTCCATCACCCTGTCCATTCCTCGACGAGAGCCAACCACGGCCTCGTGCGTCCCGGGGTGTCCGTTGCCTTAAACATGGTGATCCTGCAGACACACGGGGGGTAGACTGCTGAGGTGCATCCTTCCATCTCCCCCCAGCACGCTCGTCGGACACATCCAATACAGGCCGTTCCGGGATGGGAGATGACACATCACAAAGTACGACACATTTCTTTAACCGCGACGGGTGAACATGCCACCATCGGCGACCGCACCGAATCCTCCTACTCTGGTCCCTACAAATTTTCACAACACGACGGGAGTCTGCCAGGGCCGATGGAATTTGTGACGTGCCCACAGGCACCATCAGACAATATAACCCGGCCCTGTCTCTCACTTGCCCTGGTTCCCGCGGAGGCTATATACCCTACAGGTGCCCGTTAACCGCCTGCCTCCGCTTCGTGTCACCCAGTTAACCCACCGGTGCTCGCAACGGCACCCGATATCGTCGCGCCTCTCGCCGCGCGCACCCTTTACGTGCTTTGCGTACAATGAACATCATTACGCAATTTCGGCCAGTAACTCGTTACCCAAGTCAATGGTTACCTTTTACCCTCAAGCACATCAACACTCGCGCGCATCGCGAGTAAGTTTTTTCCTCAAGCACAATGGTACCACAATACAAAATTTCAGCAACACGATATCCTAAACAACCATGTTCTAACAACAGCATGAAGCATATAGTCACCAACCATTCTGTGCGCGGTACACAACATTCTTGCTCTGCCGGCAGACAGCACACGGCTGCCGTATGCAATGACTCTTTTCACTCCATCGATTATCCCCGCAATAACCATCCCTTCAAAATGTAGATATCCGAGCGGCGGTGCGTCTGCTAACGCGTCTCGAAGCGTTTCAACGAACGCTGTTCCTCATCATCCCACAGGAACTTTTATGCAGTGGCCTCGCAATTGTAACAAAACAATCAATCAAATCGACGGTAATATGACGCAATTTCCACAAAGCTACGCACTTCTGATGCTGTTTGCGGCATTGGCCACATGCGTACCCAACTCGTTTTCCATCTGGTCAGTGGCACTCTCGCCGCGCTGACAACATGACCCAATACATGGCAGGTGTTGTCAACAAAATGGCATATTTGGGTTTAATTTCAATTTAGTGTCCCGTATCCAGCCAACAGTTCACAACCGTTGCAATTTCGCCTCAAAATTCTTACAAACACAATGACGTCGTCAGGTAAATCAACTTGACTCCCAATGCAATCCTGTGATGTTTCAACAGGGACGTGCGACCGACACCATATTCCCCTGAGCTAAAGACTTTATGAAAATTACCAAAGCGGCTTACGGAGACGCGTCCCCTGCTCGGATGTCAAATCATCAATACATTACAAATCCCAGAACCACTCCGGTTCCTCGTAACACTGCGGTAACGTACTTCCTACGTCCGCTGCTAAACACGCATACATCACAAATCCCAAAACCATTCTGGTTCCTCGTCACACTGCAGCAGCGCATTTCCCTTGCCTGCTGCCAAGCACGCTTTCATTACGAATCCAGGAACCCGCCCAGTTCCTCATCACTCTGCAGCAGCGCATTTCCCTTCGCTCGCTGCCAAGCACGCAACCCAATCTGAATTCTGCGCAGCCAATGTATGATCTGACGTATTCCCTTTTTAAATAACAACTGACTCTAACATATTCCCTTTTTAACGTAACGCATATCTGCATTTCCCATAAATATGCTAAATTCCTCTTGATATGCAAATTATTTTGTCAAAGCGCTCTTCGCCCCTCCATCCCAGCATAAATAGTCGCTCCAAGCCTGGGGCGTGCCATTCAGACTCTGTCTACTTGACAGACCTGTTCTTCACCTGAGGACGGCTGCTTGCGTTGTGGCTGAAACGTCGTGAGAATAATTTTATTATGTTTTATTTTTATTATTTTCCTTCTACGTGACTTTACCGAAAGAACCAAGAAGAAGAAAAAGTAACGTATTCCCTTTTTAAATAACCGACTCGTGACCCTTTTATTTGTATTCCCTTTAACTTTAATTCGTTTAGCTGTATGCAAAACAATGCAAATCTGTCTCTGACTGTAAAATAAACATATCATAAATTATGTAATTGTAATTGAAAGTTAGCCATGGTACCCAGCATAAGGGAATAAAAGTTCAAACGTGTGTGTTTTGTTTTTACCTACCTGCTGACAACGTTTCTGCCTGTGAAAGATGGTCCTTCTGGCATTTGCCTCCCACAGTAATGTACTTGTCCGTTTTCTTACAAATTATGCACAAGGCAGGAAGCATTGGACCAGCACAAGCTACTGGCAGGCCGGTCCTGGACCTAAGTTTCTTTGTCGGACAATCAACTGCAGCGATACTAACGTTACTACCCGATGGCACAGACTGGCCTTGATCTTGAGCATCAGGACGCTGTGTGGCCCGTTTCTCGGCCGCATCCAAGCGCTGTTTGTCAATGAAACGCCTGTAGCAAGTGGAATGAACCCCAGCTTCTTCGGGAACATTGTCAAACTCGATTTCTAGACAATGTTTGTATGTTTCTGCTATTCTCTGATTCTCACCTTGCAAAAAAAGCCACCGTTTGACGCAGTTTCTGAATGTATCCCACCGTGTGCGTGTAAAATCCTTTGTTTCTTCCTTCTTTATGGACATGAGATACATGTAGCATTGTTTAAAATACTTTTTACGGACTTTTGAAGGTCTGGCCGTAATTTCCTCGTCTTCACTACTCGATATTGACAACAAGGGCGCAGACATCTTGGACTAATGTTTACCTGTCGTCCCAAAAAAGCGGCCACCTAATTGGTCTAGCGGGAAGCACGTGACGATTGTTCCGCGAAGCCTCGTCACTGATTCTAAATTTGAAGCTTTCGTGACTGCAAGGATTCCTATTCTTAGGTTTTTTCGGTAAAGTCACTGTGTAGGTAAAAAAATTATAATTAATAAAAGTAAAATAAAATAAAAATCGCGACGTTTCGGAGGCAACACAAGCTTCCGTCTTCAGGTGGAACCGTCACAGCACGCTTGCTGTTAATTTTAATTTTTTAGCGTGACTTTACCGAAAAAAGCTAAGAATAATCACAACATAGCCTCAGGTTTCCGTCTTTCTTCCTTACGCAGACTATTGGTGAAGAATATGATGATCTCGATTTTGTCACCCAGCCTCGATTGATCAAGTCTTGCAGATACTGCTTCACTTCATTATGCAATGGTTTTGGGACTGAAATGTACGTCTTTTGCACTGGAGTCCTATCCTTAAGGGTGATATGCATTTTTAATGAAGGTATGCTCCCAACATCATTGTCATCCCTTGCAAAAGAATGGCATTCCTCTCTGAGCATCATCTTGGCGGCAATTTGCTGCTCCTTTGTTAGGTGGTCCAGGTTCACCAGTGGGTCCCATTTGTCACATTGCTCTGTAATTGTCGGCCTCAGCTGCAGCCCCTTAGCTTTTGCTCCACCAGTTGTGTGGCCATCCTGTTTTTGTTGGCATGTCTGATCCTGACTAGGGGTGTCTTGGTGATACGCCACAGGACTTACTACTGCTGCTGGATACACATATTTCACCGGCTGTAATTGTCCTAGGGTGACCCGCTGATCAAGTGTGATGCTGTGTTTGGTGGTGTTGATAACTGAGATTGGTATGCAAGATGAGTTGCCTCTACTCAGTGTCACCAGGACCTCGTTGATGTGTAAATCCTCTAGCCATTGGGGCTTCTCTTCAGGGACAAACAGCATCACCTCATCTTCCCCCAGCTGTCCCGAATGAGCACGACTTCGAACCATTGCGGCTCGACCTAGTGGTAACACCACTCTCTGTTTGCCTGTCTTGACTGCCCCACCGTCACTGTCCCGGTTGCCAGAAGACAACAGGTGGACGAGGACATTTGTGTCTCCCGGAGTGATGGAGAAAGCCTCACCCACCTCCCCCCCCCCCCCCCACTTTAATGGGGTCCGCAATTGTCTCTCCTCCTTCCACCAGCCCATTGATGACCTCCTCGATGACATTAAAACCAATAATGGGATCTTCTGCAACCCTGGGGGTCTCTGGATACCAGCATTGGAATGAGAAAGCACTGACTGGTCCCCATATTACTGTTCAATCTGAATGCCACCTCTATCCAGCCTGTGAATGTCTATTTCTGACCACCGACCTACCCCAGCTAACACACACTTGTCCCTTAGCTACTCCAGCGTGACCCAGCCAGGTGGCTGCTGGCGGTCCGCTCACTGTCGGCCTTCTCCTCTTGGCGTCTTCACGAGGCATCTTCAGTCTCCGCAGGAACAGCCTCGAACCTCCTGAGGAGGCGGCCGCTTATATGGGCCCCATTCCGGTCACGCCTCCTTGGAGCACCCTCTTGAAGCCCCTCCCCCCCCCTGCTGTCCACGTGCCCCCCCCGAGGGCCCCCTGGACCCCCGGCCCCCACTGGGATCCGGTCACGTGTCCAGCACCGGCCCTGACGTCATTCCCGCCTCCAGCCGGGATGACGTCATGTGTTTGTGTAGACCCACATGGTAGTGACGCTCCCGGCACAGTGACGTCATACGTGTGCACACAGTAATGATACCACAATCATTACACAACAAACAAACATGGCTAAACCAGTAAACTTTTCTAAATCACCAAAATAAAGGGGAAATTGAGCAACCCAAAAATCCAAAAAGAGTTTTGCGTACACAAACATAATTATTGTAACATGTCAACTTGTTTCATAATGCTAAACAATGAACCTGAGTTGTTATGTTCACAAAAACATAATTATTGTAACATCTGTGAACTTGTTTCATAATGTTTAACAATGAAGCTGAGTTTTTATCTGCACACAAACATTATTATTGTAATGTTTGTCAACTAATGTGTTTAACAATAATAAACAATGGGCTTGAGTTGTTAGCGTAAGAAGCAAGGAAATTTGTACTTAGCATAGGCGTGTTGAGGCCTTGTGCCATGCTTAGCCCCCATCCTGGCCTAGATTGGCGAGGCGCAGAGTTGGCACGTTGCCAGGCTAGGGGCTGGGCCGCTACTCCCCCCTCCCCAGCATCCCCCGGCCGTGCAAGAATAATGTAATGTAAGCAGTAAAATATTATTATCTACGGAGTCTGTAGTATAAACTGGACGCATCGTGTTGGGGGGGTGGGGGCGAAGAGGACATGACACTGTGAAGAAATGTCCGCAGCGTGATGTGTGTACGTGTTGACTGTAAAACGCGAAAAGGAAATGTCACCGTGAGCTGGAGCGAACGCGCATGACTTGGCAGGGTCCATCCCCCCCACGCAATTGGCGTCAGTTGGTACGGTGGATGTCGTGCAATAAGTAAATAATGAATAATAGAAACGGCACAAATGTGTTAATTAAACAACTTTAAAGTTTACGGATGGCAAAACGGAATAGACTATTCCCACCACGGGGCTTAGGGCGTGCCGGCCGGCAGATTATTTCAGTCTTAAACCCTACCGTCCGGGAGCCAAATCCCCCGCAAGCGCGACCGCACGGAGACTTTTATATATAAGACTAGCAAAAGTACCTGGCGTTGCCCGGGTGAAAAATATATTTCTTAATAACCTTACATATATACACAGATACTAAGGTAATGGGCCCCCCCCCCCCCGCGCTAGAATAATACTGTCTAATCGCTATAATTTTATTATCTACAGACCCTATAATAGTAATTGCGCACACTGGAGTGGGGGGGGGAGTGAAGAGGACGTGAAACTTTGATGTATTTACCTCAGCGTCGTGTGTTAATGCGTGTGCATATTTTTAACGGGAATTAAAAATGGCGTCCACCCCGCAGCGACGGCGTTGCTGCCCGTTGCCAGGGGCAACCGCCGTGGTCGGCGTCTCGCGCATGCGCAACGGCGTGCTTCGTCACGCGCCGGTCGGCAATAGTAAATAAATAAAGAGAAATCGCACTAAATCGATAATCGGACCGATTTAAAGGCGACGGACGAAAAATCGGAAATGCCTAAGTTCACCGCGGGGCCGGGGGCGTGCCCACCTGCAAAATTTAATCTCGGCGAACCCCACGGTCCGAGAGCTAAATCCCACGGAAGGGAGCGTACGCAGATGGACGGACACACAGACAGACAAAAAATGAATTATATAGGTTAGATAACTAAAGGGGGGCAGGGCAGGGGGGGTTTTGGAGCTTTGGGGCAGCAAGGCTAAGAGTGGGATGAAGGGAGAGTGTGTTTGCGGCATAATCGCTGAGATGGATCTGACGCGGATCGCTCACGCAGAGTGCATAGGTCCGAGATTATTAGGAGCGCCTTTTAGCATTTCACCACAATGCGCAGAAACACTATTTCGAAGTCAATCTACAATATTAATAATGTTATTAATTGATGCAAATAATATGTTTTACAAGCCGCTGCTGTTTGAGTAGTGGTGCTGGTTCGAAAGAGGCTTGCACGAACCTGCACAATGTTTTTTTTATATTACATTTTGACAATGATGTGCAAAATGCGGATATAGTATTTCCACATTGTTGTAGTGTCTATAATGTTTTAAACAATCGCGGACTTTTTTTTATCACGATCAACCCAAGTTCCACACTCTCCACCTGTCTCAAACGTTGTACCACAAAGTGCTGTTTTATTTGCTGTTGTTGAGTTTTCCATTGAAGATTATTCTTGACGGCTGTGCTATGGCATAGCTGCTTTCGCATCTAACAGAGGAAGCGTCCCTGCAGTGTTTTGAACAGCAAGGCATTAGGCCCCTATACTCGTCGCCTTGTTCGGCCGGCGTCCTTCCTTACCATTTAGGTTGTGGTAAAAGACACGAGCTGGATTGCGAGGCCTGGATAATGCTTATGTTAACACAGTGCAAACATCTCCACGCTTCATTGGCCGTCGCGTGATGCTCATCTCCATCGAGTGGCCCCCGATCTCCAGCAGTGGGACTTGCACATTACTATGGCCGGGGCCAGTCTATCCACAGAACAAACACTTGTTGGCTTCCCATCAAGTGCGACGTTTTTATCGACCCTGGAGGGCCGATGGTGGGCTGAGTTGACCTATCGAGTGGGACGCGAGCTTGCAACCTTCCAGTTGAGTCAACCCGGCTGGGATGACGTTATTTAGCCACTGGCTGTAAAACACAGGACGACAGGAGAGAGAGATGCTGCGTTAGGATGTGGATCGAATGCCACTGCACGTTATAGTTTGCATCTGATTGCAAACAATTAATAAGGCGCATGTTTTATTGTGATGAACACGATCGTTATAATGTTTAGCATTTCTTTTTTAACCAATATGAACGATGTGAAATATGTCCAATAAAACCCGTTTCTCTTTTTGATCAACGTGTGTTGGCAACTGGGTTCTGTTTTAGCTATTGTACGCGTTCTGGGCAGCTTCATCGATTCAGTTGAGTTTATCGAGCAATCTTATAACAAATACAGTAAGGCTAGTTTTGCACTGAGATAACATCCAAAGACAAAGGTGACATCCAAGTACTGGGTAGAGACTGCCCAAGTGAAACGGAACAGGGTCAACAACAAAGCGAGCTGTACCCATCTAGACATCTGAGGAAGCTTCAAGAGCAGCAATTGACTTTGGTACCATTTGCTTGGTACTGTAATGAATGGTGAGTCATCTTGCTTGGAGCGAAGTAAATGATCAATCCATACTTTGCTCCCTCACCGCTATACGCAACAAAAGACCAAGGTCCTCTATTTAGCCTTACAGATCATAGGGGCAAGTGCTGTTAGCGAGCACCTATTAAGGTTGGCATAACACACAAGTGCTGTTAGCGAGCACCTATTAAGGTTGGCGTAACACACAAGTGCTGTTAGCGAGCACCTATTAAGGTTGGCATAATACACAAGTGCTGTTAGCGAGCACCTATTAAGGTTGGCATAATACACAAGTGCTGTTAGCGAGCACCTATTAAGGTTGGCGTAACACACAAGTGCTGTTAGCGAGCACCTATTAAGGTTGGCATAATACACAAGTGCTGTTAGCGAGCACCTATTAAGGTTGGCATAACACACAAATGCTGTTAGAGTGAATGGGTGTGTTGGTGGATGAGTGTCGTAGGGTGAGCAAGTGGTTAACTGAGTGAGTGAGTGGCTGGCTGGGTGGGTGAGTTGTTGACTGAGTGGGGTCAGTGTAAGTTGATGTGGCAGTCCACTGTTAGTATTCAGTGGCAGAGGTGGGACAAAGTCATTGTTATGCAAGTCCAAGTCGAGTCTGAAGTCATCAAATTCATGACTCGAGTCTGACTCGAGTCCAAGTCACATGACTCGAGTCCACACCTCTGTTCAGTGGCATATTAAACTGCTGACTTCGCTATTTCTGAGTTTTCTACCAACCACAAAAACACCACTTCACCCACAACCAGGTGCCCTTTTTTATTAAAATACCAAAAAAAATCGTTTGAACAAAACGATTCCGACAAAATGTTGAGGCGGTAAAGTGAATTAAAAACTCACAATGAGCTGAATTATCTGTGTCGTGTTATTTTGTCTTTAGCACCCCCCCTCCACCCGCCCCCCTCCACCCGCCCCCTTGCACCCCCCTCCACCCTCCCCCCTCCACCCCCTCCACCCGCCCCGCCCCTCCCCCTCCACCCTCTCTACCCCGCCCCCCTCCACCCGCCCCGCCCCCCTCCACCCGCCCCCGCCCGCGTCTCTCCGTGAAGGTTGAAAGCTCCTCTGCCGCCGCCATTTCAGTCTCCGACCGACGGCGCGAACAGCAGCAGCAGGTGAGACACACACACACCTACACACCTACACACACCTACACACACACACCTACACACACCTACACACACCTACACACACACCTACACACACACCACCACACACACACCTACACACACACCACCACACACACACCTACACACACCTACACACACACAACCACACACCACACACACCGCCACACACACCACTACCACCCACACACCACACACGCGCGTGTGTGGTGTCTGTGCGTGTGTGTGTGTGCGTGTGTGTGTGTGTCTGTGTGTGTGTGTCTGTGCGTGTGTGTGTGTGTGTGTGTGTCAGTGCGTGTGTGTGTGTGCGTGTGTGTGCGTGTGTGTGTGTGTGTGCGTGTGTGGGGCCTTACCATCAGCCCCACCAAAACCAAGCACCTGCCTGGGTATTTTGTACCATCGGACACTCCACCCCCACAACTCCCAATTGGTGATGGGGCAGTTGTGGAGAGAGTGGAGAGTTTCCCATACCTGGGCAGTGTGCTTATGACCGGCTCCAGTCTATCAGCAGAGGTCTCACTCCGAATCAGTCGAGCGGCAATATCTTTTCATCGGTTGCGTAACGCTGTGTGGAAGCTACCTGGTCTGTCGCTCCGCACGAAGCTTCAGGTCTTCTCGGTCACGGTCATTCCCTCCCTTCTCTACGCTTGCGAGACGTGGACCCCCCTGGTGGAGCATCTTCGCCGGTTGGAAACATTTAGGCTGGCCTGCCTACGATCCATCCTGGGTTTAACCAGGCTGGATTGTGTGAGGAGCTCACAAATCCTTGAAAGATCTGGGCAAGGTCCCATCAGTGAGCTCCTCCGGCAGGCAAGGCTGCGTTGGCTGGGTCATGTAGCCCGCATGCCCAGCCACCGCATGCCTAAACAGCTTTTGTTCGGCCGGATCGAGGGGGCTAGACGGGCGCGGCACGGGCTGGAGAAGAGATGGAGTGATGTGGTACAGGAGGACGTGGAGCTGAGTGGACTTGCCGATGACTGGTACCAGCGGTGTCAAGATCGGCCTCAGTGGAGGAGGCTCGTGAAGGACGCTACTGGGCAGTTGGAGGCAGTCGCCCTCCAACAACAACGGAGGGCGGAGGAGCGACGCTCACAACAACGAGCGGAGCGCCGGGTGGCTAAAGCACAGCAAGTTGGCACAGTAGGGGGCACAGGTGGTGCATCAGCCAGTCATCTCGGTCATCTCGGTCAGTCGACCAGTGGCACCTGGGTCTGCCCCGTGACCTCCTGCCAGCGGGCTTTCGACACTTCACGTGGCCTCAAGGTGCACTTGGCCTGGCACAAGCATCGTGGTGACGTCACCGCCACTTAGTGGCGAATGGCGGTTGTTGTTGTTGTTGTTGTGTGTGTCTGT
Source organism: Lethenteron reissneri (assembly GCF_015708825.2). Taxonomy (NCBI): domain Eukaryota; kingdom Metazoa; phylum Chordata; class Hyperoartia; order Petromyzontiformes; family Petromyzontidae; genus Lethenteron; species Lethenteron reissneri. The sequence goes on along the minus strand of NW_026891255.1, from coordinate 21,795 downwards.
GTGTGTGTGTGTCTGTGTGTGTGTGTCTGTGTGTGTGTGTCTGTGTGTGTCTGTGTGTGTGTGTCTGTGTCTGTGTGTGTCTGTGTGTGTGTGTCTGTGTGTGTGTGTCTGTGTGCGCGTGAGGCAACAGATGCACCACCGGCATCTGTTGCAGGTGGTGCATCTGCCCGTCGTCTTGATCCGTCGCCCCATTGCACCACGTGGGTCTGACCCGTGACCTCCTGCCAGCGGCCGTTCGACAACTTCGCGAAAGTGCACCTGGCCTGGCACAAGCGCCGTGGTGGAGTCTCGCCACCACTCGGTGGCGAATGTTGTTGTTGTTGAGGCGAATGTTGTTGTTGTTGTTGAGGCGACGCTGTGGATTAGGTGGGGGGGGGGGGGGTCATTGCGTGTGTTGTTGTTGTTGTCATCGTCGCAGCAAGCGGGCGCCATGACGGAGTACAAGCTGGTGGTGGTGGGCGCTGAAGGCGTTGGCAAGAGCGCCCTCACCATCCGGCTCACCCAGAACCACTTTGTGGACGACTACGACCCCACCATCGGGGTGAGCGCCGGACTTGCGGGCAGCGGTCCCACCTCACCCACCCAATAACCCACTCACCCACCCATCCACCCACCTGCTCACCCGCTCGCCCACCTCACCCACCCAATAACCCACCCACCCACCCATCCACCCACCCATCCACCCACCTGCTCACCCGCTCGCCCACCTCACCCACCCAATAACTCACCCACCCACCTGCTCACCCGCTCACCCACCTCACCCACCCAATAACCCACTCACTCGTCCACCCATCTACCTACTCACCCACCCACCTACTCGCCTAGTTACCCACTTACCTACTCGCCCACACACTCGCCTACTCATCTGCTCACCCACCCACCCACTCGCCCACCCACTCGCCCACCCACCCACTCGCCCACCCGCCCACCCACTCGCCCACCCACCCACTCACTCGCCCACCCACTCGCCCACCCACTCGCCCACTCGCCCACCCACTCGCCCACCCACTCGCCCACCTACTCACCTACCTCGTGTGTCGTGCCGCCCTGCACAGGTGCCGCTGCTGCTGCTGCTGCTGCCGTCTGTGTCTGCAGTCAGTTCTCCTATAACGCGGTTGGCGCTGCGTTCCTGAAGAACGCCCACCCCCCCCTCCCCCCCCAGATGATAATAAATAAATGTATAATCCAGGGGGGTCGAGCACGCTCCACGATCAAACACGCGCGGCGCGCAACGCGGGCCGAAGAGACCCAAGAGGCACGTGGAGTAGCGTTGGGTTCTTAACCTTCACTGCGGACTCGCCACCCCCTTGGTTCTCAGTCGTAAAGAAAGCTGCGATGTTGACAACAACCTCTAGACTCTAGACTCGAGAGGGTGTTTGTGAAACAAAGTTGCGTACTCGCGTTGCCCCGTGGCTCAATTTGTGTTTTCGACGATTTGACCTTGGGGGGGGGGGGGTGGCGAGATGCGCCCCCAGGTTCACATCCAGCAGCATCCCGACGCCCCCGGCGTGCGACGACGCTGCGACGGCACGTCCACGTCGCGCGACGCATCTGCGAGGCTAATCATTCCCGGTGTTGGGGATGGGGGGGGGGGGGTATTCTCCGTGCGTGCCTCGGCGCAGGACTCGTACCCGAAGCAGCGGGTGGTGGTCGATGGCGAGACCTGTCTGCTGGACATCCTGGACACGGCCGGGAGGCAAGAGTACAGCGACATGCTGGAGCAGTTCTTGCACGAGGGCGAGGGCTTCCTGTGCGTCTTCGCCGTCAACAACTCCAAGTCCTTCGAGGACATCCACCGGTACAGGTGGGTCGCTGGGTGGCTGACTGCAGCTACTGTAGCAAGTCAATTGCAGTGAACACGAATTGTTGTTATCTTGCCGGGTAAGGCCGCACCGAGCCGTGTAGTTCGTTTTCAAAAGCGATCACAAATGATAACCACGACTAGAAGTGGCTTATCATCGTGTGGAAATCTACTAGCAGCAGCCAAATCTACGCGACCACGGTTGAGAGGGAGACGGAGAGAGAGACACGTGGGGCGTAGCGGTGGGGCTGGTTGGGAGGGAGACAGAGAGAGAGACACGTGGGGCGTAGCGGTGGGGCTGGTTGGGAGGGAGACAGAGAGAGAGACACGGGGGGCGTAGCGGTGGGGCTGGTTGGGAGGGAGACAGAGAGAGAGACACGGGGGGCGTAGCGGTGGGGCTGGTTGGGAGGGAGACAGAGAGAGAGACACGGGGGGCGTAGCGGTGGGGCTGGTTGGGAGAGAGACAGAGAGAGAGACACGGGGGGCGTAGCGGTGGGGCTGGTTGAGAGGGAGACGGAGAGAGAGACACGGGGGGCGTAACGGTGGGGCTGGTTGGGAGGGAGACAGAGAGAGAGACACGGGGGGCGTAGCGGTCGGGCTGGTTGGGAGGGAGAGAGAGAGACGTGCAGACTCCAAATATACAGCAGCAACAGGCATCGTCAGCGGTCACGACGGTCGTGGCTTGTTGTTGTTGATGTGCTTGTGTAATCTGGGGTGCACGCCACCCCCAGGGCTTGTGAGATGCGGCCAGATTTTATTCAGAAGGTAAATCGAAACAAATGAAGCCATGGGGCAAAGTGAGTACGCAACTTTGTTTCGTCAACAACACTCTACGTCACTGTGTTTCTTATTGAGAAACAAAGTGGATGTCAAGGCTGCGGTCAAGGTTAAGAAGCACTTGTTCAGAGGCAGGGGGATCTTTGAAGGAGGAGATTGGAGGGAGAACTACAACATGGGGAAGGTTTGGGAATCGGAGGGATGATTTACAGGGGAGGGGGACTGAGACCCCGACCTCTGCCGTGGCTTCCGTGCGCAGGGAACAGATCCAGCGCGTCAAGGGCTCGGAGGACGTGCCGATGGTGCTGGTGGGGAACAAGTGCGGCGTGCCCACGCGGACCGTGGACACGAAGCAGGCGCAGGAGCTGGCGCAAGGCTACGGCATCCCCTTCGTGGAGACCTCCGCCAAGACCCGGCAGGCACGCGGACGCCGGGGGAGAGAGGGGGGGGCAGCTGGGGGGGTTGGTGAGTAGCCAGGGGGAATAAGTGGCGGCCGGTGGGAATGTGGTGCGCTGCGCCGTGAACCCGGCGGTCCAGGGAGTTCCCACGTGCCTGGGCTGTGTTGGGTCTGCGTGTCTGCCTGTGTGTGAGACTACCCGTGTTGGGTCTGCGTGTCCGTCTGTGTGTGAGGCTACCCGTGTTGGGTCTGCGTGTCCGTCTGTGTGTGAGGCTACCCGTGTTGGGTCTGCGTGTCCGCCTGTGTGTGAGACTACCCGTGTTGGGTCTGCGTGTCCGCCTGTGTGTGAGACTACCCGTGTTGGGTCTGCGTGTCTGCCTGTGTGTGAGACTACCCGTGTTGGGTCTGCGTGTCCGCCTGTGTGTGTGGCTACCCGTGTTGGGTCTGCGTGTCCGCCTGTGTGTGAGGCTACCCGTGTTGGGTCTGCGTGTCCGCCTGTGTGTGTGACTACCCGTGTTGGGTCTGCGTGTCCGCCTGTGTGTGAGGCTACCCGTGTTGAGTCTGCGTGTCCGCCTGTGTGTGAGGCTACCCGTGTTGGGTCTGCGTGTCTGCCTGTATGTGAGGCTACCCGTGTTGGGTCTGCGTGTCCGCCTGTGTGAGACTACGCGTGTTGGGTCTGCGTGTCCGCCTGTGTGTGTGGCTACCCGTGTTGGGTCTGCGTGTCCGCCTGTGTGTGAGGCTACCCGTGTTGGGTCTGCGTGTCTGCCTGTGTGTGAGGCTACCCGTGTTGGGTCTGCGTGTCCGCCTGTGTGTGAGGCTACCCGTGTTGGGTCTGAGTGTCCGCCTGTGTGTGAGGCTACCCGTGTTGGGTTTGCGTGTCCGCCTGTGTGTGTGGCTACCCGTGTTGGGTCTGCGTGTCCGCCTGTGTGTGAGGCTACCCGTGTTGGGTCTGCGTGTCTGCCTGTGTGTGAGGCTACCCGTGTTGGATCTGCGTGTCCGCCTGTGTGTGAGGCTACCCGTGTTGGGTCTGAGTGTCCGCCTGTGTGTGAGGCTACCCGTGTTGGGTCTGCGTGTCCGCCTGTGTGTGAGGCTACCCGTGTTGGGTCTGCGTGTCTGCCTGTATGTGAGGCTACCCGTGTTGGGTCTGCGTGTCCGCCTGTGTGAGGCTATCCGTGTTGGGTCTGCGTGTCCGCCTGTGTGTGAGGCTACCCGTGTTGGGTCTGCGTGTCTGCCTGTGTGTGAGACTACCCGTGTTGGGTCTGCGTGTCCGCCTGTGTGTGAGGCTACCCGTGTTGGGTCTGCGTGTCTGCCTGTGTGAGACTACCCGTGTTGGGTCTGCGTGTCCGCCTGTGTGTGAGGCTACCCGTGTTGGGTCTGCGTGTCTGCCTGTGTGTGAGACTACCCGTGTTGGGTCTGCGTGTCCGCCTGTGTGTGAGGCTACCCGTGTTGGGTCTGCGTGTCTGCCTGTGTGAGACTACCCGTGTTGGGTCTGCGTGTCTGCGCGTCTCTGCACGTGCCGAGTCGGTCCCGTACGAGAGCACGTGGCCCTCCCTCTAACAAACTCCCTCCGGTGGCGGCCACTGCGTGCGTCTGTCCTGCAGGGCGTGGAAGATGCCTTCTGCACCCTGGTGCGCGAGATCCGCAAGTACAAGGAGCGCCGCGTGAGCAAAGACGTGTGCAAGAAAAGAAAGAAATCGAAGAGGAGGAAGTGCCGCCTCATGTGAATTTCATTTCCCCTCCCACCCGCCCCATTCCTCCTCCCTGCCTCTCCCCTCCCTCCTCCGACGGTGACGAGAGAACGACAACCACCAGCCACCATGTCCGGTGAAGGAGACGCGGTGCGCAACGACTCCAAAGCCGCCCACTGCAATCTTGGGAGGGAGGGGGGAGGTGCTGCGGAGGTGGTTGTTGTGTATTTCTCGAACGCGAGCGAGCGAATCGGTGAGCGCGGAGGTTTGCGTTTGGTGGGAAAAAACGGGAAAAAAAACGAATAAAATGTAAAACGTTGGGCTAAGACGATTGTTTTTGTTTGCGCTTGTGGAAAATGCCTGGTGAAAATGATTTGATGGTGGTGGTGGTGGTGATGATGTTGATGATTGTTGCTGCTGTTTGCCGGATATACAAGTGGGGTCTGTCATTATTTACCACCACACTCTGGATTTGTTCTGGGATACTCTGGACAGAAATGAAATACTTTCACCCCTCCACCCACCACCACTCTCTCCCCGTGGAGATGTTTACTCACTCGCCTGGTACGCAGGAGGTCGTGGGTTCGTACCCGACCCTGACGCCTGCTGCTGCTGCTGCTCTATATTTGGAGTTGGCGTGTTCACTCTCTCCCCGTGGTCGCGTGGAATCGACATCACCACACGGTTCGGATTATCCCACGCGAGTGATGACGACGACGATCTGCCACTTGGTGTGGGCTATCATTTGTGGCTGGCCAGGTGGCTTCATTTCTATAGCACTTCGTGCAAAAAAATGCTTTGCAGGCATGAACAATACAAGTTTAATTGTAGGCAAAATAAAAATCACATTGTAACAAATTTTGAGCAAAGAACTAATAAAAAAAATACCACGTGGTTTAAATCCTCATTCAAAGCAAGTTCAAAATCACTTTTTAGATATGTTTTAAAAAGTGCTTTGATTTTGAAGAAGTCCCCAAGAGCTACCACACAGCCTTACCGTGGGACCTCCTTTGTTAGTACCAACATATGATGAGAGGTTTTTCTGGCAACAAAACAGCTGCGTCAAGATGTTCAAACACCAAAGTGGGATCTTCTACAAGGAATCCCGCTGCCATTTGTGGCCACGTCACTTCTGCTCTGCAGCTCGGCGCGCTTCAGCTGGTACAACACAACACGTGGTGCAGGTAGTGGGGACAATATGTTCCACACTGCCCACCACGGATTGGTTGTCTGTCGTGCATATATATAATATAAACAGCGAACGGATGTGGGGTCTGTGTGTCTGTGTGTGTGTGTGGGCGAGCGGGCGAACGGGGATGTGGGGTCTGTCTGTGTGGTAGCCCATACAGTCTCGGTGGTTTTGAAGTCCTTGGCTTAATTAGGAATTGCTCATTCTTCGGGATTGATGAATTTGCAATGATTGCAGTAGTCTTATGTTCCAAAGTATTAGTTGGATCTCGTTTGATTGGCCGTGTCGGGTGGTGGAGGGTTATGACACATTTATAAATAACGCGATCTCACCCAAAAACGTTGAGTATGAATAATATTGGTCGCCAATGCCTTACACGTGTTAAACATGTCTTTTGAAAAATACAAGTCGATTTTGGGTAGCAGATGAGAAAGCAAAAATCTAAATTGCAAATGCAATTTCACAAGTTCAGTTATAAAACAGGTCCTGTGGCTTTAAGTAAAATAACTGTAAGTACTGAATATCTATTAAATGTCATTGAATAACTGCACACTCAACAAATTGAAAATCAACAAAACATTACTGAAGATGCAATAGCACGGCTTGTACTGCCGTCGGGTACACACGCAGTCACATTTCTGTTGATGAATAAAAACACAATTTTCATTTATTATTGAGCACGACTGCTTTGTCGCAGCTGCTCGTGACCCCAAGCACGAGTGTCCGTGTTGGGCTGCTGCATGCTGGGGCGTCTCTCTCTCCCCTTCAGCTTTCAAAATTCACCACTGCGGGCAAATGCAGGCAATACATTCGGGGCATTGAATTCGGAGCGCTGAATTCGAGGCATTGAATTCGACATGCAGTCCCAACATGAACAATAAAAAGACTTGGGTTGTCTAAGAAGAATGTCACTGGCTGGCCTCTGCACAATAGAATTATATGGCGATGTCACTCAAAAGTTTCACTACAAACTGCACACACAACAGGCATTTACTAATAAACAAAAACATTCCACTAGCATAGGGTAGCACCACACACTTTCCATCTACAGTGAGGGAAACAAGTATTTGATCCCCTGCTGATTTTGTACGTTTGCCCACTGACAAAGAAATGATAAGTCTATAATTTTAATGGTGGGTTTATTTGAACAGTGAGAGACAGAATAACAACAACAAAATCCAGAAAAACGCATGTCAAAAATGTTATAAATTGATTTGCATTTTGTCTCAAATACACAAGATGGTGAGTGTGCAGAATGTCCGTCAATGAGCGATGGGAATTCTCTTTGGCATAACTTCACATCTCATCCAGCTCTGCACAGCCGACTGAGATCCCCAGACCCAGCTTGTTGGGCTACACGTGGGCAGCAACAGAACATCGTGTACATCGTGCACCGAGAAAACAGATTTTAGTTTGTTTTAAGTGTCCATTAGAAGAAGCCCGTCAATTGCTTTTTCACGCCAATCTTGGCAGAAAGACCGACTAGACTGGAGGTAGCACGAGACGTCCTTTGGTCTACTCTTCCACGATAGCCAGACACCTTGAAAGAGGTGGGAATAGCCACAATTTAGCTAAACTCTGAACCCAATTATACTCCGTGTGGACCAGAGATAGATTACATTCAACCGGTAATCTCTAGACGACAAGTCCAGTGTGCTAGCCACGCCTCCATGGCAGCATTGCTGTTGTCGTCTTGTTTGTTTGTTTATTATGAACCAGTCGAGTACACTACTGTAGGGGTGTTACGGGAGGGCGAACAAACACACCAGGGGTGCTTGTGCCCGCACGCGGAAGGGTGCTTACATCCACGTCCGCATCGGTTAGCCCTGGGGGGCTGTGACGGCGCTGTGATCCCCCACGGCCCCACCCCTCGGGGGGGGGGAGTTGATATATAAGGCGGTGAGCCGGAGGGCTCGGGGTTCAGTGTTCAGCTTAAGCCAGTGAAGAGTGAAGACCGGCTAGATAGGCCCTGCGACTCCCCTGGATCGCTGTCCTTCTCAGGAGCGACCAGGGCAAGCCAGTGGCGTGGCCCCAAGAGCCCAGAGCCGATGTTCTTGTAAGAGCCGGTCTGGTGACTCAGGGTGCCGTGATCCCAGCTTGGCCAGAGCGGGATCAGCTAGCCTCCCCTAGCTCTCGAGTGGAGGAGCTGGGAGTAGGCTAGACGGGTTGGAGACAGTGGGGTCTCCCTGTGAGACGGGTGAAGGGGCCGTCACCCCTTCGAGTGCTGAATACATTGGCCTGTGCTGAGTGTGAAGTTATAATCAATAAGTGTGCCTCCGACTACGTTGTCTACGTCTCCTTGAACTCACTACATATGGATTCTTGGAGGCTTTATTTTGGCCATCGGCCACCACGAAAATGTCCGTCTGCTTATGATGGCGTACGTGCCGATTTATCCTGAGATCCACAAACAACAAATATTTTGCGATCCGCCCATGAATCGCGATCCACGTATTGGCCTCCGCTGCCCTCCTGGGTACATCCTCGTGCGACAGAATTATCAACTGGTATAAAGCGGGAGATGTTCTGTGGACCACTCAAAATCCAGGGCCTCGAACGGCAGCCCCTGCTGCCCCTGGTGATTGTGTATGTACAATCTCTTTTTACTTTATTAATAAAATTAAAGATTTTTTTTTTAAATGAGCAGTGCCACCTGTTCCCGAGTTTGGGGCTTCCTGACTCCGGGGCGGTGCGACCCTGAGAGACGTTGACGGATGCTGAAGAACCCACGGCGTAGCCCTCCATCCTGACCGTGCGTGTCTCTGCATCTTAAGGCGTGAAAATATTGTTTAGCCAAGGGGGGGTATTTATCCCACTCGGGTCCAAATATACAGCAACAAACAACAGTCAATTTGTACTGAATACCTCTTCAAAGAAATGTCCATAGTACAGGTTCACTCTCCAATGGGTGACACGTTTTTTTTTATAAAACATTACATTAGCATTATACAGTTTTTCAATACAATGTCAGAAATACAATTTTTTTTGGTGTAACATCAAACGTGCAGTGTGCAAATGTGTGGCCGTGTGTGTCTATGGACGTGTGTCCTTTGTGGTTTCACTTCACGTGGCCTCAAGGCGCACATAGCCTGGTACAAGCGCCGTGGTGACGTCACCGCCACTTAGTGGCGCTTGTTGTTGTTGTCTCTGGTCTGTGTCTGTGGATGTCCTTGTCTGTGAGTGCAGGAGGTGGCGCTGTCGGATGTCAGCAGCACCATATCGACCTCCCAGAATGAGCACAACAGCAGCGATGGTTTCAAAAGGAGGCGCCCTGCTGAGAGGGTGACGCTGATAAGGGACTCGAGAAGACGCTCCCCACGTCCTCTACTTATAACAAATATTTATAAACAAAATTATACATCGAGCCTGGCAGCCTGGCAGGAATCGAACTCAGGAATCGAACCCGCGTTAACCATTACACCACAGACCCCGCTTGACGATGAGAGGATGTGTAAAACATCTATAATGTTCATTGTTTTGTGTGAAGATTAAGAGGGAGGTACGGGTTCTATTGATGATTCAAAGGGGGCACCCCGATTAATAAAAGGCTCCGATAGGGATGGGACATTGTGCTACACATCTCAAATGCACGTCCAGTACAAGGATATACGGTGGTGAATGTCTTGCTAACAACACCGAGGCTCGCTAACACACACAACTGGCACGCGAGTAGCTACACTGGGACCCGCTCGCTGTGAGGAGAGTTCGCTGTAGCTGGTAGCGAGAGCGCCCAACAACTTGCATTGCTCGCTGCGTTGTTTAGGTCGACGGATCGATCTCCGCATCCTCCACGGGGAATATTTTTTTTTAAATCAAATTTTAAACGTCACGCCCCAGCGTTATTGTCGTGACATTTTCACATTGGTGAATCAGATTGACCTCGATTTTGCTGTGTGAAATGTCTTACTAACAACACAGAGCTCGCTAACACACACAGCTTGCACGCTAGTAGCTACACTAGGAACCTCTCGATGCTACAGAGACATCAGCGTACCTGGTCGCGTGCTCACGCCACTAAGTATCCTGATCTCTCCGATGTTTTGGTCGCCGGATCGATTCCCGCATCCTTCACGGGGAATATTTTTTAAAATCAAAATTTAAATTTAACGCCCCAGCGTATTGTTGGTGACATGTTCACATTGGTGAACCAGCTTGACGTCTTGTCGCCCTCGATTTTTGATTATGATTTGCAGTTTTAAGAAAACCGAATCTTTGTTGATTGAAAAGTGCGGCGCGAGTTGCTCGCTGCGCGTGAAGACTCCCGCCTCTGGGCGGCAGGCGGCGCTCGTGAGAACGCGAGAGGCGGCAGCTGAGAGCTGCATGATACAATAATTATTTTATCATGTTTTATTTGGATTATTTTATTATTTCCATTCTACGTGTAAAGTAGTAACTCGGCAGGAGACGACTTCACGGGTAGCACACTCTTATTTTCACCAACTTGTAGTTACACGGATGACTAACACCCTACTTCGTTACACGGGTGACCAACACCCCACTTAGCTACTCGGGTGACTCACACCCACTCAGCTACACGGGTGACTAAACACCCACTCAGCTACACTGACACGGGCTCTTACGCCCCGTAGCCTTCCGGGACACACCCAGCCGGCGGTGCCCGTCTCGGCTCTGGGTACCACCGTCCCGACCCACACGGGCGTCGGAATACGGGTCTCCCAGTCTCGGCTTCCGAGCCACACAGGGCCCCGGTCCTCACAAGGACGGCGGACTAGGGGGTCTCGGGCCACTACCTCCTCCACCCCGTCTTCGGTCTTCAACTGGTTAACACTGACACGAGTGCTCTCGCGCGTCCCCCTTTATACCCCTTCCTGCGGACGTCGCTGAGAGGCACCCATCTTATCTGACCAATCATCTGCCGCACTTCGCTACGATCCTCTTTTCCCAAGCTTGTGTCAGCGCGCCTTACCACCGGCGCGCGCGTCCATACCACGCCCACATCGCGTGCCCAACCCCGCGCCCCGTGATCCATCACTGTCGGCGCACGTCAATACCACCACTACAGTTACACACCACACCAGTACTCGTTAAGGTTGAGTCGACCTAGGGGAGACTCAGAACCGGTTCAAACAATCGTCACCGGTGTTGGCCGTGAGCAGAAGCAGACTCGAGTTTGCCGGGTTTGTAGCGCAGGCCGCTAACCACGACAGACAACGACACACGCAGAACCACGAGCAATCGCACCTCTGCAGACTGGCGTGGCTCAGCTGCTGTTGTCCCCCCAGCAGTGGCGGTATTATACACCCGCACTGGGGACTCGTTTAAAGGCTGAGTCAACCTGGACGAGGTCCAGGACCAATGCTGATATCACTCGCCACTGATGTGAGCCGGTGGTGGGGAAATATTACAGCGCTCACCACTAAAATACCGCTCCACACACACATGGACACAGAAACAATTGACACACAGATACAGACAAAGATACACCGTGTAGCCTGTAACAGACTGTAGGGGCAAGTACTGTTAGCGAGCACCTATGAAGGCCGGCACGGCACACGAGGGGGTGGTTGCCAGCACCACGCCCGACCGCCTTTGTCTCCCCAGTGGCGATGTTTACTACACACCGCACCAGGTACTCATTTGAGGCTGAGTCCACCTAGGGGATGCCCAGAACCGGTTCAGATAATCGTCACATTGGCTCTTCATTCTATTGTGTTGCACTCTCACAATAAATTCGCAACTTGCCAAACATGCTTCAGACAGTTGATGCACAACTCAAATGATTTTGTAGAAATTAATGCCAATTGACAGAGCCGGCAAGAAAGATGTGGCTGACATTCAAATTGTGGACTGCCATTCAGATGACTTGTCTACAACTTTGCAGCTGCCCCTCGACTGGCTGAATAGTTTTGCAACACAAATCTCCCTCGATAAAGAGACTTGTAGTCTGAACAAACCATCACCTGCATGAAAATAAAGACAATGAATTGATGGATTGAATATTTAATTTGTTGGTTAACAATGAATGCAATCTATAGCCAACATTTGCATATATATATAAAACATTATTTACTCTAAACAAACAACAACACACCATACATTGGAGTTAACTGCTTGGTTTTCATGAATTATAGTTTTTTTAACAAAAACAAGCATAACTAGAATGTGTTGCTTTGGAAAAAAGAAAGAAAAGCCCAAATTCGGTGACCACTTTTAACCGATTCAACAACGAACAAGAGAGCGGCTTGTAGCTGCCCTGCTGCAAGTGAATATTGCCGCTGCCACCTTTGAGTTTTCCCTACATCACGGTTCAGAGTTATAGATGCAGTCATTGAAGAAGTGCCAATTCCTGCTTTGGTTCACCAAACAACATTAACCTGAATTGTTACGTAACAATATCTTATTAAAACATGCCTTTGCATTAGAGTAATTGCTGCGGGGAAAAATAAAAAACGTGTGATAGGAATGCAAATATGTTTATACAATCTGCTCATTAGTAACCTTCAGCCAAGCGCTCACGCGTTTGCTTGTTCTGTCAATAACCTTCACTTAGAAATGAGATTGTCATCGACCAAAACAAACAACAACAAATAGTGGAAATACATAGGCTCCTCACCATTAAACAAATGTTCATGGCGATGCCGAAGCGCCATTTGAATTAGCTTCTTCTTTGGTTTAGAGCCAGTGTCTTAACCTGGGTTCCATCGAACCCCAAGGGTTCGGTGAGTCAGTGTCAGGGGTTCGGCGGAGGTTAAGACACACACCCGACTCGTATGAGTGTGCACCAGTAAAACATGTACCTATGTTTGGAATTTGAAAAAAATCATATTTTATTTTCCAATTAATAAGGGTTCGGTGAATGCGCACGTGAAACTGGTGGGTGTTCGGTACCTCCAAAAATGTTAAGAACCACTGGCGCTCTAGACACAAACCGTAATACGCCAACTCGTAAAACGTCGATGGTGGCGTCAACAAGGATGAAGGTAAAGGTATACAGCCCTGCAATTTCTTCAGTCGTGCCAAAGCGCTGGCAACATGGCGCCCCCAACGTAGGGGAGCTCCGGATAGCCCCATTAACCTGCCCTTTCTAACGCCGTCCGCGTATCTTAGAAGAGGTGGGGGGGCGGGGGTTACCCACAATTCTACCCCCTGCTAGCTAACATGTGACCTGCCAATCGACTGACTGGTGGTGAGGCAGCCACAATGCATGCTGGCTGGTGGACAGCAGAGGCCAGGTGGGTCTTGAAGAAACTTACAACAGACCGCCCCGCCCCCCCCACACACATTGTTCCTCGCTGCTGTGCCAGGGAGATCGAACTGGCGACCTCTTTGTGTGTGTGTATGCGTGTGGGTGGCGTGCGTGTGTGTGTGCGTGTGTGTGTGTGTCCTGTGCGTGTGTGTGTGTGCGTGTGTGTGCGTGTGTGTGTGCAGTGTCTGTGCGTGTGTCTGTGTGTGTGCGTGTGTGTGTGTGCTGTGTCTGTGTGTGTGTGTGTGTGCGTGTGTCTGTGTGTGTGCGTGTGTGTGCGTGTGTGTGCGTGTGTGTGTGTTGTGCGTGTGTGTGCGTGTGTGGTGTGTCTGTGTGTGTGCGTGTGCGTGTGTGCGTGGGTGTGTGCCGTGCGTGTGTGTGTGTGCGTGTGTGTTTGTGTGCGTGTGTGTGCGTGTGTGTGTGTGTGTGCGTGTGTGCGTGTGTGCGTGTGTGTGCGTGTGTCCTGTGCGTGTGTGTGCGTGTTGCGTGTGTGCGGTGTGCGTGTGTGTGGTGCGTGTGTGGTGGCGTGTGTGTGTGCGTGTGTGTGTGCGTGTGTGTGTGCGTGTGTGTGGTGCGTGTTGTGTGCGTGTGTGTGTGCGTGTGCGTGTGTGTGCGTGCGTGTGTGTGCGTGTGTGTGTGTGCGTGTGTGTGTGCGTGTGTGTGTTTGTGCGTGCGTATGTGTGGTGTGCGTGTGTGTGTGTGCGTGTGCGTGTGTGGTGTGTGTGTGGGTGTGTGTGTGGTGTGTGTGTGTGCGTGTGTGTGTGTGCGTGTGTGCGTGTGTGTGTGTGTGGTGTGTGTGTGCGTGTGTGTGTGTGCGTGTGTGTGCGTGTGTGGTGGTGTGTGTGCGTGTGTGTGTGCGTGTGTGTGTGCGTGTGTGTGTGTGCGTGTGTGTGTGTGTGCGTGGTGTGTGTGCGTGTGTGTGTGTGCGTGTGGTGTGCGTGTGTGTGTGTGCGTGTGTGTGTGCGTGTGTGTGTGCGTGTGTGTGTGTGTGCGCGTGTGTGGTGGTGTGTGGTGTGTGTGCGCGTGTGTGTGCGTGTGGTGGTGTGTGTGTGTGTGCGTGTGTGTGTGCGTGTGTGTGTGTGCGTGTGGATGCGGCATGAAATGGAACGCCATCAAAACAGAACGAGGAAGCGGCTTCCTTCGGCACCGTTAGCTGCCCCAGGCCCATGTGACACGGACACTCCGTTGATATTTACTGGCTGGTGGCGCCGGCCGGCGCTCGGGGTGGGCGCCCCGTGCTCCGAGTCTTCCTCGCCGATCGTGGAGAGCGTGGGGGGGCGCGGCGGGGGCCGCCCGCGGGGGCGTTGTCCGTCGCCCGTCGCCACGGCCACGTCGACCCCCTCGCGGCAAGCGCCGCCGCCGTCGCCGCCGGGCCTACCCTCGACTCCGTCCAAGTTGGGCGTCCGGCACGGGCTCGAGCGGTCCAGAGCCTCGGACCGGCCGTCACCGTCACCTGCAAGAGATGGCGACGTCTTCACCGCCGCGGCGCTATCCCGTCGTCATCGCCGTGAGCCGTGGCCAATCCGATGGTCGAGTGCCGTGATCCGTGCTGAACCAGGGCCGGATCAGAGAGCCTCCCCTAGCACCCTAGTGGAGGAACTGGGGCCAGATGAGTTGTGGATGATAGCGCTGGGGGGGATATCCCTGACAAGTCCGGGTGAAGGGGCCGTTGGCCCTTCAAGTGTTACATACGCGGCCTGTGACTGACAAAGTTGAATCAATAAGCGTGCCTCCGATTACGTGCGCGTCCCATTTGAAACCCACTACACAGTGCAACTGAAATACACAGCACCCATGACACAGGTCCTGTGATTTTGGTCTATTTAACGTGTCATTTTTAAATCCTTTATATTAAGTTCACTTGCTTGCTTGCTTGCGACGCTTACGACCGTGCAAATCTTTTGGTCGTTTTTTAACGCCACTTCCCGTGATCCAATCGAGCTGACATTGTGCACACAGACTCGTTGTTGCGTGACGATTTATTTTCGTGAAAATTTCTTTCCAAATTTTCCACGTTGTAGGAAAAAAAAATGTTTCACTAACACAATCGTATATTTTTCCTAACACAGAAAATGATTCAAGGAAAACAACAAAAATGTACAATATAACCAATCATACAAAACTGAAAACCTTATAATCCTTATATACGACTTCCCTTATATTTAATTTAAAATACCAATGTGATGAAAATGAAACTCTTACTCACGAAAAACAGAAATGAATAATAAAAATAAAAACCGATGCCACGCATATAAAGGATTTATCAGTGAAAACTTATTTTTTACGGGTTAATTTTTTTGTTGTTGTTTTCTCTCTTGTTTTTCGCTTGCTTGGCTCAATTCTACATCCATTTTCAGCCGGATAATCCAGATTAGATAACATACACACGTACACTTAAAAAGCCACTCGGAAAATAATAGCGCGGCACGTAACGTGGCTTCCGGATAACAATGAGGCAAGGCCCAAATGGTGAGCTTTTAAAACGGTTCTCACTGAAGGCGATGGTCAACAGAGCGTTCATTTATCAGATGGTAGGCTTGGAATTTTTAGATTGAAGCTTTCGTGACTGCAAGGATTCATATTCTTAGGTTTTTTCGGTAAAGTCACGTAGGTAAATAAATTGATACAGCTGTCTGGCTGTGACGGTTCCACCTGAAGACGGAAGCTTGTGTTGCCATCCAAAACGTCGTGATTTTAATTTTATTTTGCTTTTATTAATTTTAATTTTTTTACCTACGTGACTTTACCGAAAAAACCTAAGAATATGAATTCGATTTTTTTTCATGTTGGATTTCCCACAACCGGCATTTAATTGAACACATTTGCCAGGAAATGTTGCCACCTCGTAGCACGGGATTCTGCCAACTCACAATAGCGCCTTCCCACCGCTCCTCTCCCATGGTGTTGTTATTGTCCGTCCGCAAATTACCGGCGCAAAACGGAACTTGATTTCGAGGCCGGACGCTGAAGAAGTGAAGGGTTCGTGTGTGCGGCGCGCTAAACGCTGCTCACCTTCTGGACTGCTGCTGCAGTCGATTGTTGGGCTCCAAGAAACAGCAAGGCCTCTGCAAAAGATCAACGGGGGCACGCCACCGCCATTCACGCACTGCGCATTCACGATCGCGTGCGGACGGGCAAGGCGCTGCGTAAGTGCCCGTTAAATGTGTTAGTTAATCATACACTTTGGTTTTTTCGGTAAAGTCACGTAGTTAAAGAATAAAATAAATGGGAAAAAAAATGTACCCGTAAAAACAAAGTTTTTCACTATAAATCCTTTATATGCGTGGCATCGGTTATATTTTATTATTCATTTCTGTTTTTCTTGAGTAAGAGTTTCATTTTTATCACATTGCTATTTTAAATTAAATATGAATTTTTTTTTCCTAAAAAGTATAAAATTTTGGAAAAAATTTTTTCACGAAAATCAAGCGTCACGCACAACGAGTCTGTGTGCAAAATGTCAGCTCGATTGGATCACGGGAAGTGGGTTAAAAAACGACCGAAAGATTTGCACGGTCGTAAGCGCGCAAGCAAGCAAGCAAGTCAACTTAATATAAAGGATTTAAAAACAACTAAATTGAATCGTTTCGGAGGCAACACGAGCTTCCGTCTTCAGGTGGAACTGTCACAGCAGAATTACTACATCAAGTGAAGACAACTCTAAGAGACACGAGATTATATACAGCCTGAGGGGGGCCAGGGGGGGCCGTGGGTGGGGGGGACAAGCTGGTGGGGGGGAGGGGCCAGGGTGGGTCGTGGGGGGGGGGGGACAAGCTGGTGGGGGGGAGGAGCCAGGGTGGGTGGGGGGGGGACAAGCTGGTAACATCATTTCTTATGATGCAGAAGATGGCCAGTGAGTTAAAACGGGGGGCGGAATTTTTATTTAATTTTTTAACTACGTAACCAAAGAGTGTGAAAGAGCGCCAGCTCTCTGCACAAGGGGGATTGTGGACTGGCTCTGACGGGTGCCGCTGCAAGCTTACAAAGAGCTTGAGTGCCCAAGCGCGTGCAGAGATTTCTGGAGCGAGACTCCCCCAAATCCTTTCAAAACGCCGTCGCGTGCCGTATTAGGAGCGAGTTGTTTATCAGCTAAAGGATATTTTCAGACGCTACGGGCTGTGCGTGTGCCTGCCGAGTTTTATTTTATTTTCTGAAAAATAAACGCCGTACATTCTTCTGATGTGAATAGACACACACATTGTGCCAACATGGCTCCGGATGACATTTAGCCAAGGCCGACATGCTGAGCTTTCAAAGTTTCTCACTGAAGGCGATAGTCACCGAGCGTTAATTATACAGATCGGTAGGCATTGGAATTCTTTTTTACATTTTGGATTTCCCACAACCGGCATTTAATTGAACACTCGCTGCATCCCAACTGTTTTAGCATTTGCCAGGAAATATGGCCACCTCAGAGCAGAGGTCGCAAACGGGTTTTGATTCCTTACCCGTACCCGGCCGCACCAGGGTCGCAAACGGGTACCCGTACCCGGCCGTACCTGTACCCTACCCGTACCTGGCCGGGTACGGGTATCGGGTACCTGATTGCGACCTCTGGGATGAAGCCATGTTGCAGGCGCGGGTGGGTTGATTCTAGGAACTTGAATTGTGAGAAGAGACAAGACGTTGGGAAATGAGTGACAAACGGTTACTCACCAGTGACTCACGGTCTACCCGTACCCGGCCGGGTATCAGGTAGGGTATCGGGTAGGGTACGGGTATCGGGTACCCGATTGCGACCTCTGGGATGAAGCCATGTTGCAGGCGCGGGTGGGTTGATTCTAGGAACTTGAATTGTGAGAAGAGACAAGACGTTGGGAAATGAGTGACAAACGGTTACTCACCAGTGACTCACGGTCTACCCGTACCCGGCCGGTCACGGGTAGCCAGGTATCGGGTAGGGTACGGGTATCGGGTACCCGGTTGTGACCTCTGCCTCAGAGCACGGGATTCTGCCAACGCACAATACCGCCTTCCCACTGCTCCTCTCCCATGGGGTGTTTGTTGTTGTGTTGTCTAAATGTTGTTGTTGTCTAGATGTTGTTGTTGTTGTCTAAATGTTGTTGTCTAAATGTTGTTGTCTAGATGTTGTTGTTGTTGTTGTCTAAATGCACCGCAAAGTCACGACATCCGCTCAGCCTGCAAATTACCGGCGCAAAACGGAACTTGATTTTGATGCAGTCATTTTAGCTGTGACGGTCCCACCTGATGACGGAGACTTGTGTTGCCTCCGAAACGTCGTGATTATTATTTTATTTTATTTCCATTATTACTTTTATTAACTTTTTTAAATTTTTACCCACGTGACTTTACCGGGAAAAAAAAAAAACCTAAGAGTTTGATTTCAAGGCCGGATGCTGAACAAATGAAGGGTTCGTGTGTGTGACGTGATAAACGATCACCTTCTAGACGACTGCTGCTGCTGCTGTCGATTGAAATTGTCGTTGCCCTGCAAAAGATCAATGGGGGCACGCCCGTCGTCATTCACTCACTTCGAACTCACGATCGCGTGCGGGCAAGCGCCGCGTATGTGCACGTTCAATCTGTTAGTTTTGTATATCGCCAGCGCGTGACATTTTCTTCACTTCCATTCTCACCACGGAAGATTGCAACATTCACCGTTTTGTTTAGTAACAGGAGCAATCCGTACGCAGCAGGGTCATTGTGCCGACGTCTGTCCACGAATGGGCACGCAGACCCCTTGTGCAGAGAGCGCACACACGCTCGCACGCACGCACGCACGCTCGCACGTTTGAAGAAGGGTCCTCGCTGGTACCACGGGTTTCGTGTTCTTTAAACGTGTGTAACGTGAGGATGTATCCGGCTCACTGACGTATCACAACTCGTCACGATGATTGGCTCTGCCGGTCCTGGTCCATAGCCAATGGGGGGAACCCTAGGGGCGTGGCCCTGACGTCATGGCAAGGTGACAGCTGTTTGTAGATGATTGGTTCTGCTGGCTTTAGCCACAGCCAATGGGGAGACGAGTCAGGGGCGTGGTCCCGGGAGCCTACGATGGAGTCTGGAAGATTCCATGGAGGCTAACCAGGTTTGGTGGAAACATACCACGTGACCCGGGTATTAAATAGGGGTGGAGACGAGCGACACGTGGTCAGAACGGGAACGAACGGAGGAAGGGGGCCACGCGGGAGCGGGGCTCCGGGTTGCCACGTGGCTACGCGTCTCTCTCTCTGTCCCTCTCACGCTCTGTCAACAGCGTGAAGGAAAGCTGTTTATGAAAAGTGAAATAAAGACCAGATTCCAGGAGTCGCCTCAATGACCATTATTACACGTATATTAAGCTCGCCAAAAGGAGTGCTCGGATCTCAGCGAGCGTTTAATACGCGTGGCACCACGATTCGTACCTTCGAATGTGCCTCCTCATTATATCCGCTTCTCTGAGTCTCTTAAGCATCTGCCACCAGCAGATCGCAGGTACGCGTGGGAACCCACCCACCCCCCCTTCGTGTTGCTGATTGAGGGACGTTGGTTTGCGTAGAGGTCGAACCATGAACCTCTCCGATTCAGTTGCTTTATCTTCTTGGTTCTTTCGGTAAAGTCACGTAGAAGGGAAGTAATAAAATAATAAAAATAAAAACATAATATTATTTTATTATTTCCCTTCTACGTGACTTTAGCGAAAGAACCAAGAAGATGAATCCCTGCAGTCACGAAAGCTTTAAATCAGTTGCTTTACATTATAATTGATAACCGGAGTAAAATGCATGCAGATGAAATTTCGGCAAACTCAATCGACCGTACACAATGCGCCTATATTTTATACTTGATTGCAATTTAATTTCGCGGACAGTCTACGGAGATATGCGTGGAAAAAAACACGTCATTCCCCCCTCCCCCCCGCGCACGCTGCATTGTGCGTAGGGGGGCGGATGACGATTCGTGACGGATGATTGATTCTCAAGATTTCTTAAGTTATTGCCGCGGCAGTGAAAGTTCAGCGGGGAGTGCTTGGCGGGCCTCCCCGGGCCCGTGCGGTCATTTTCAAAAGGGGGCCGTCTCGCGTCGGCGCGTCACCTACCTGTGTGAGGTCGTGCCGGCCAGGCACACGGCGCAGAGGGTGGCGACGCGGGGCTTGCCAAGCGCCGGCGTTGCCGCGCCCGCCGCCTCCGAGGGCAGGAAGGACTTGTCCTCGTAGACGTTGGGCGCGGTGGCGGATGCTGCCTCGCCGCCGGAGCGGGCAGCCGCCCCCGGCTCGTCACGCGCCGGCGTCCTGGCCCGGGCGGCCGCGCCGCAGTGGTAGGTGCGTAGCTCCTTGTTCTCCCGCTTGCAGCGCAGCACCACCGCCACCGCGGCCACGTTCAGGACGCACGACGCCGCGGCCAGCGCCACGACCGCGACGAACGGCGTCGCGAAGGCGCCGTCGCCGTCGTCGCCGTCGTCGCCGTCGTCCCCGTCGCTGTCGTCCGGGAGCCGGCCCTCGGGGCGCGCGTCCATGACGAACGGCGTCGCGAAGGCATCGTCCCCGTCCCCGTCGTCGTCCCCGCCGTCGTCATCCGGGAGCCGGCCCTCGGGGCGCGTGTCCGTGACGCGCACCGTGAACGTCTTGACCGACACGAGCGGCGGCGCTCCGTCGTCCCGCGCCACCACCGTCAGGTTGTACTCGGCGGCGGCGGTCGCCCCGCGGTCCAGCCGCGTCGCCGTTGCCAGCGCGTACACCTCGCCCCGTCCCAGGCGCGGAGCGCGAACGGCGGCGCCGCGCCGGGCCCCGCGGCCGACGCGCCCTCGAGCGTGCAGGTCACGCGCCCGTTGGCGCCCGAGTCTCGGTCCCGGATGCGGACGAAGGCCACGACGTGGCCGGGCGACGCCCCCCGGGACACGCCGACGACGGCGGCCGCGGAGTCGCCGGTCGGGCCGAGCAGCCGCACGACGGGCGCGTTGTCGTTCACGTCCAGGACGCGCACCAGCACCGTGGCGTAAGCGGGGACGGAGTCGGGTCCCCGGTCGCGCGCCGCACGTGCATCTCGTGGGAGTCGGCCTCCTCGTGGTCCAGGGCCCCCACGAGGGTGACTAGGCCCGAGCGCGAGTCCACCGCGAAGAGGCGCGCCGTCTCGCGCGCCCCCAGCATCGCCGCGTACTCCACCTCCCCGTTGGCGCCATCGTCCGGGTCCCACGCGTGGAGCCGCGCGACCAGCGTGCCCGCCGGCGCGTCCTCGGGCACCAGCGCCCGGTACACGGGCCGCTCGAAGGCGGGCGCGTTGTCGTTGGCGTCGAGGAGGCGCACGGTGAGCAGGACCGTGCCGCTGAGCGGCGGGCGGCCCCCGTCCAGCGCGGTGAGCACGTACTCGTGCGCGGCCCGGCGCTCGCGGTCCAGGGCGCGGCGCACCAGCACGGGCAACAAAGCGCCGCCGCCGTCGCGCGTCTCCAGGGCGAAGGCGCCGTCGTCGGGCTCCATCGCGTAGCCCCGCAGCGCGTTGGCGCCGGCGTCGGGGGCGGGCGCCGTCCAGCGCGAAGCGCGTGCCGACCGCGGCGCTCTCGGCGACCTCGAGGAGGGCGCTCTCGGCCGGGAAGCGCGGCGCGTGATCGTGACGTCAGCACGTCGACGACGACGCGCACCAACTCGGCGGGCCGCCAGGACGGCGCCGAGCAGCAGGGAGCAGCCCGAGCCGGCGGCGCTCGCCCGGCGGCACGCGGCCTCGCGGTCGAGCCGCCGGCTCACCCGCACATCGCCGACGTCGGCGCTCACGGCGAGGTAGTCGGAGCCGTTGGTGCCCCGCAGCG
>NW_026891254.1:0-17710 GCF_015708825.2 Lethenteron reissneri | reverse complement strand
GTTTTTGTTTGTTGCGGTTGCACCCGATTCAAGAGCCGAATGGCTCACAGGGCTCTATACCTAATAAATGAAACTTGAAACTTGCTTGGACCCAGAACAAGTTCCGCAGGATGTTAGAAGGATGCTCCGTGGATCCCAAACGATGAGAAGCGAGATTGGTATCGATTTCATCGACTGCTGGGGGCGGCGTCTTGCTCCTCAGTGTGTCTGAAAAGTTCCAGACAAAGAATTGTTCAGCAAATTATGCCAGACAGAGCCAAGCAGAAGTTTGTGGAATCATCGTGCGAATTCAGAACAAGCGGGTCTGAACAGGTGGCGCATGGTCCTGTTGTCAGCTACAGCAGAGGAATAGAGAATGTCAACAAGACTGCACCTTTCCTTGTTGTGTAATAAAGGACTCTTCACAGTGTAGATCACCGTTGTCCTTTATTCGGGTTCTTGTCTCTCTCGCCCCTATAGGTTTTTCGGTAAAGTCATGTAGGTAAAAACAAAAATAATAATATAATAAAATAAAAAATAAATCACATTTATTTTATTTCTATTATTATTTACATTAATTATTTTTTTAACCTACGTAACTTACCGAAAAACCTAAGAGTATAACAAAAAACTTAAACTGGAGTTTTCGTGACTGCAGGAATTACTCTTTGGTTCTTTCGGTCAAGTCACGTATAAGAGAAAAAAATAATTATTATTTGCAGGTCCCACCGAGATTTGAACTCGGATCGCAGGATTCAGAGTCCTGCGTGCTAACCATTACACCACGGAACCCCCAGGTAGAGCTGCCTCATTGCACAACCTCTTGGCAGCAGCTGCTGAGCCCCACATTTAGAAAAGTGTTTTCTGAGAACCGAGCCATCTGCACTTGCTCCTGACACCGCATATCCTGTCTGTACTGCCATCTCCTGGCCAGTTTCACAAAGATAATTCATTTTAATATCAAACACGTGAAGGGGCATTACTTTTCCATGAATTCATTTTGAAACTTTAACTCAAAATTTTTGTTGTTTTATTGAGTTTTATTTGAGTTATTTTTATGGAACTCTCCATTTTAAACGCTACTAAAAATGTTTACACCTGGCACAATCACATGGGCTACCAACAGAAACCGCACGTGACATGAGTGCACACTCATCAAGGAATCAACGCACTCACCATTGGCTCCATCCCTCGGGTGATATTCAGAAAAATATTCAATGAGTGCAACGTGAGATTATTGTCTCTTTGCAAACCCTTGAATCTTGAGTTCAAGTTTCAGCGTGACCTCTTGGTTTTATATTTTACGCTATGTTCAAAAAAAGGTTGGATTTTAATTTAAATCTAGTTAAGTCTTGCTGGATCGTGATAAAGTGTCACTCTTTTCGTCTTGATAATTGGTTTTTTACCCTTCTATCTGGCAACAAAACGGACACCTTTTTTTACGAGGAGTCGTGTTTGCATAGACCACAATACCTGCAGTCATAATGCAAACAAAAAACACAACTCTGATAATGTGTGTGCACTGTCCTTGAAGTTGATTGGTCCACACCCGAGACAGCTTTCCTTAGAGCCGAGTCTCACATGTGGGTTGGACCAGATGACGCCAAAAGGCGCCTTCTCGAATTAGTTCAACGCAGTAAGCCCCCTTTTGACGTGCTAATATATTCCTGACCAGGAGATGGCAGTAGAGCAATGGGTTACATCTAAATGTGTTAAGCTTTTGAGTCTTACTCCCTCCGATCTTGGGTTTTCTCCAGGCTCTCTGGTGTCCTCTCACTTGCCAAACAACAACAACAACAACACGATTGGTCACAACATTCATTTGCTAGGGGGGGGGGGGGGGGGTCTTAGTTCAAACTTTGGTGGTGCCTGAGAATAGTAATGTTTCACAGCTGGAGTTCGACATTGCTCTGTAAAGTTTCATCAATAACCGCAATTACTTTTTCTGATTAGAACCTTTGGCGGATTAATTACTAGCATTGGTTCGTCCTCAAGCACTCGTCAAAGAATCAGGATGTAAACATTTGCTACACTTAGGCTGAGCAACTTCTGCCAAAAGTTTGTGGTGTCAGTGGTGTCGTGGTTAGCACTCAGGGCTTTGATTCCTGTACCCTGGTAGCTGAAATTGCAATGAAACCGGCGGTAAATTATTTTATTAACATAATGTAGCTCGAGACACTGCCGAACAGAGATCGCATTGCATGGCGATGCGCTGTGATGGTCCTGTGATGTAATGGTTTGCACTCAAGACTAAATCATGCGATCTGAGTTCAACCCCCGGCTAACTTCGACTGAGTTTTGCAACTCTTCATTTCACAGTTTCTTCATCAATAAAATCGTGAGTTAAGATTTTAACGGTGTAGAATTCTAGAAGCATCCAGCAGCATCCCACTACACCGAGGCGGCGGCCGTAGAACCGCGAATCCCGACGTCGTTCTGTTCGCCAAAAGCCGCGTTGTGTTCGATTCGCGTCGTCAAAAAAGTGTGTTTCCCTAATACGCGAATCGCCGCGTTGTATCCGATTCGCGGTGTGAACACACGCGCCATAGGAGGACAGACTTCTCCATTTACCAGCAATGACCCCCCCCCCCCCCGGTTTAATGAGCGTCCTGGTCGCCCCCTCTAAGTGTAGCAGTGCGGAATGCGCACGGTGACATATTGCCGACGTGGTGGTTGTGGTGAAGTTGGTGGTGGTGGTGGTGTTGTTCAGAAACTCACTCAGACACACACACACACAGAGACACACACACACAGAGACACACACACACAGACACACGTACACAGATACACATACACAGATACACACACACAGAGAGACACACAGAGACACACAGACATACACACAGATACACACACAGACACACACAGACACACACACAGATACACACACAGATACACACACAGACACACACACAGATACACACGCAGATACACACACACACAGACATACACAGACACATACACAGATAAACACACAGACACACACACAGATACACACAGATACACACACAGACATACACAGACACACACACAGATACACACACACACAGATACACACACAGACACACACACAGACACACAGATACACACACAGACACACACACAGATACACACACAGACACATACACAGATACACACACAGATACACACACACACACAGAGACACATACACACACAGAGACACACACAGATACACACACAGACACACACACAGATACACACACAGACACACACACAGATACACACACAGATATACACACACACACAGACATACACAGACACACACACAGATACACACACAGACATACACACAGATACACACACAGACACACACAGATACACACACAGACATACACACAGATACACACACAGACACACACACAGATACACACACAGACATACACACAGATACACACAGACACACACACAGATACACACACAGACATACACACAGATACACACACACAGATACACACACAGACACACACACAGATACACACACAGACACACACACAGATACACACACAGACACACACACAGATAACACACACCCAACACACACACAGACACACACACAGACACACACAGATACACACACAGACACACACACAGACACACAGATACATACACAGACCTTCTGCAGTGATTGGAGCTCTCTGATTGGTCAAAGCCAACGCCTTACAGCCAATCAGGTTAGGTCCTTCTTACCCACGTGATGCGGGATTTGTTTTCCCGCTAATTTTATTTGGCTCCTCCTTCTCGCCCCTCCCCGCTCCGCCTTGAGCCAATCAGATTAGGTTCCCCCTACCCACGTGACGCCCCTCCCCGCTCCGCCTCGGAGCCAATCAGATTAGGTTCCCCCTACCCACGTGACGCCCCTCCCCGCTCCACCTCGGAGCCAATCAGATTAGGTTCCCGCCTACCCACGTGGTGCCAGCCGCCATCTTGAGAGTGGTGAGGGCGATTTTTGATGTTTTTGTTTAAATTTCGGTGTCGAAATTAACGACGATGACGACCCCACAGAGGCACGAGATCGCCTCTCGTGAGGGAAAACACGAGGTAAGCAATGTCCTCCAATGTCCAGCCCGTGATTTGCAGATGGTTTCCAGGTGCAGTGTTGAGTCTATGGTGCAGTGCTGAGTCTATGGTCATTCCATTGACAAAATACAAACGCTTGAATTTGTGAATAGTTTACCTCATGAGGGGCATGAGATGTGCCAGTATTCGTTGAGATGACTGTTTTCTTTTTCAGCGAGTACTTTAATGCTTAAAATGGACATCGTGGCTGGAATAAAATTGCATCTGTGCTTTGTAGAATTGCACCTTCTATGCGTTTGCTTCTGTGACCTCGCGTAGGGGTCAAATCTACAGAGCACGCTGCAAATTATCGATCCGAGACCCGCAACAAGAGAGGAATTGCGGGCAAGTTCAAGTTCATTTCAAGTTCAAGTATTAGGTATAGAGCCCTGTGAGCCATTCGGCTCTTGAATCGGGTGCAACCGCAACAAACAAGAAACAAAAACATGAACAAAAAACATCTTAAAGTGACTATGTGACTGAGTGCAAACAGAAAATCCAAGAAAAAACAGCAAAATATTGCAGAAAAAAACACCGTACACCAACGCTGTGTGCAAAAACCCCAGTGGGATGCAAGTCAAACAACAACAACAACCACAAGACAACTTAGATTAAGGCCATCAGTCTAACTCTGTACATCAACAAACAAACATGGCCAAACCAAAAAAACTTTTCGAAATCACCAATATAAAGCCATGAAAGCAATGCAACAGCAAGAAGTGGAAGACAATGATGGGGAATTTCTGATGAAGATCATTATCTGGATGATGATGGTGAAGATAAGTTAGTGGCTGGGATAAAAATACCGATTGTGTCATTTTGACTTAAAACTCTCGTGATTGCAGGAATAAAATATTCGTTGGTTCTTTCGGTAAAGTTACGTGGAAAGAAAAATAAAGTGAATAAAAGTATTAAAAAAAGCTTTAAAATCTCGAATGTCGACTGTAGCCTGGTTCTTAAGCTGGGTGAGTGTACTGACAGTCTATAATGTAGACTGTAGTATAGAGTATACATTATAGACTGCCAGTACATCAGCTTAATGACCAGTCTACATTATAGACTGCCAGTACACTCACCCAGCTTAATGACCAGGCTACAGTCTACATTATAGACTGTCAGTACACTCACCCAGCTTAATAACCAGGCTACAGTCTACATTATAGACTGCCAGTACACTCACCCAGCTTAATAACCAGGCTACAGTCTACATTATAGACTGTCAGTACACTCACCCAGCTTAATAACCAGGCTACAGTCTACATTATTAAGCTGAGTGTACTGGCAGTCTATAATGTAGACTGCAGCCTGGTTATTAAGCTGGGTGAGTGTACTGACAGTCTATAATGTAGACTGTAGCCTGGTTATTAAGCTGGGTGATAGTAGGGGGTTGTTTTGCCGGACACCACCACCATTACCACCACTACTCCCTCCACTACCACCACCATTACACCACCACTTCTACCACCACCACTTCCACCATTACCACCACCACTACTACCACCACTACCATCACTACCAACAATTTGATACTCGTGATGATGATCCTGCTGTTGTGAGTGACTCACGCAGCCACCTATGGCTGCAGGGTTTGGAGGCACATGTTTACGTCGTTTATTGTGAAAATTCGGTCACAGATCACTGTTACATTGCTTTTATGGCTTTATTTTGGTGATTTCGAAAAGTGTATTTGTTTGGCCATGTTTGTTGTAGTACGGAGTTAAACTGATGGCCTTAATCTAAGTTGTCTAGTGGTGGTTGTTGTTGTTTGACTTGCATCCCACTGGGATTTTTGCACACAGCGTTGGTGTACAGTGCTTTTTCTGAAATATTGTGCTGTTTTTTCCTGGATTTTCTGTTTGCACTCAGTCACATATTCACTTTAAGATGTTTTCTTGTTCATGTTTTTGTCTTTTGTTTGTTGCGGTTGCACCAGATTCAAGGGCTGAAAAAAACAACACTCCCACTACCATCACCACTACCACCAATACCACCACCACCAC
The DNA here is from genome assembly GCF_015708825.2 of Lethenteron reissneri. Taxonomy (NCBI): domain Eukaryota; kingdom Metazoa; phylum Chordata; class Hyperoartia; order Petromyzontiformes; family Petromyzontidae; genus Lethenteron; species Lethenteron reissneri. The sequence goes on along the minus strand of NW_026891254.1, from coordinate 11,654 downwards.
TACTACCACGGGAGATAGGATGTTTGTGTGCTGAATGCTGGAATCTGACCCCACGTCCTCCCCCCCCCCCCCCTCCAGCGGCTCCCCGGATGGCCTCCCCCAGCCCTGACCCCGGCCACGGCCGCCACCGCCCCCTCCGAGAGGACTCGCTCCTCCCGTCTCGTCCGCGTAGCGCCCAAGCGCTACACGGACGACGAGTCTCACGCGGCGCCCTTCAAGGTCGCCCGCCCCGTCGACGGCGCCACTGGCGGTGACGCCGCTGGGCCCGGGCCCACGCCGGGGCCCCCTCCCCGCCCCCCCCACCCCCCCCGCCCCCCCCGCAGTCGTCGTCGTCGTCGCCCCGTGACGTTCCCGGCGGCTCCCGAGGGGGGGCGCCGCCGGGAGACTCCGCTGGTGTCCCCCCGGTCAACGCCGACGTCGACGACGCCGCTGGGAATCGCCCCAGAGCGCGGAGACGGTGGCGGAGAGTCGGGGCCAGCGGGCGAGGAGGTGGTGGAGGAGGGGGTGGAGGAGGGGGTGGAAGAGGAGGAGGTGGAGGAGGTGGAGGAGGAGGCAGTGGAGGAGGCGGTGGAGGAGGTGGTAGACAAGGCGGTGGAGGAGGCGGTGGAGGAGGTGGTGAACAAGGCGGTGGAGGAGGAGGTGGTGGACAAGGCGGTGGAGGAGGTGGTGGAGGAGGTGGTGGAGGAGGCGGTGGAGAAGGTGGTGGAGAAGGCGGTGGAGGAGGTGATGGAGGAGGTGGTGGAGAAGGCGGTGGAGGAGGCGGTGGATGAGGTGGAGGAGGAGGTGGAGGAGGTGGAGGAGGCAGAGAGACGCAGGGAGGCCGCTGTTCGACCGCGTGCGGAATGGGAGAGACAGATCAGCTTTTGGTGGCGGGGCCGGGGCAGGAGGGGGAGCGGAAGGGGTGGAGGAGGCGGAGCGAGAGGAGGACAGGAAGAGGTGGACGAGGTGGACGAGGTGATGGAAGAGGAGGAGGTTTTGGCCGAGCGCTCGCCGCTAAGGAAGCGGCAGGAGGCGGTGGCGGTGGCGGATTGCCCGGCGGAACGGAATCCCGATCCCGCTCCGGGCTCCTCTACCTGCCGCTCTCCTCCGTCTCCTCCGTCTCCTCCGATGCCGGCGGCGCCGCCGCTCACAGACAAGCAGCGCCGGGCCCTGCGTGAGGCGGCATTGCACTTGTCCTCGCTGCTGGACGAGCCGCCAGCGCCCAGCGAGAAGCGCCGGGCTCGTCGTGGTGCCCTGACGACACGTCGACGGCGACGACGACTGCAGCAACAATATCAGCGGCAGAGATCGTCGTCATCGCCGCTGTCCGGCTGTTTGTCGTTGTCGGAGGACACGTCGTCGTCGTCGTCGTCTTCGTGGTCAACGTCAACAACGGCTACTGCCGTGTCGCCGGAGGAGGTGGTGGTGGAGGGTGACGAGGCGAAGGAGCGGAGGGACGATGACGAGGAGGAGGAGGAGGTGGTGGTGGTGGAGGGTGACGAGGCGAAGGAGCGGAGGGACGACGACGAGGAGGAGGAGGAGGTGGTGGTGGTGGAGGGTGACGAGGCGAAGGAGCGGAGGGACGACGACGACGACGAGGAGGTGGGGGCTACGGGGGGCGTGCGCAGGCTGGTGCTGAAGTTCCGTGCCAGCCGCCTCCAGCCGAGCGTCGACAGAGCGGGAGACGAGGAGGAGGAGGCGGACAACGAAGAGGAGGAGGAGGAGGAGAGGGAGATGAGGAAGAGGAAGAGGAATAGGAGGACGAGGAGGAGGAGGAGACTACGGAGATCACGCAGTGCAGCCGATGGCGGCGACTGCAAGTCGGGCGAAGAGGCGGAGGAGGAGGAGGAGGGTGAGGAGGAGGGTGACAAGAGGGCGGAGGAGGAGAGCCGGATTCTGAAGCAGATAGACGCCATCATGGCTGAGATACGCCAGCTGGAGAGGAAACGCAGGGCGAGGGTGAGGAGGAAGAGATGAGGTGTAGGGTGGTGAGGAGGGGCTGGGTGGTGAGGTGTAGGCTGGTGAGGAGGGTGAGGAGACTCCAGTGGTGAGGGCGTTGGGAGTGGCTCACTCGCTCACCGATGGGACTTTGTCCAGATCTTTCAAGGATTTGTGAGCTCCTCACACAATCCAAGACTTCTCCACAAATTTGGCCTGATGAAGCTGGTTGTAGTTACTGGCGACACGTCACGGTGCTCAGACTGTAGATGTCGTGGCGTCCTCTCGCCGCCTCTCCTCACATCGCTAAGCTCCGCCTCGAGCCACGCCTCCTCGTGGAACCTTCCGGATGGTTCCCGCACACAGCAGCCACGAGCTCCGCCCGTTACCTTTGGCCCAGATGGAGCCCTTCCTTCTCATTGGATATTAGTGACCCCGCAGTGACTGTGCAATTAGCCCTCGTGTTCTTAGGTTTTTTCGGTAAAGTCACGTAGGTAAAAAATTCTAATTAAAATAAAATAAAAATCACCTATAAACTTATAGGTGATTTTTATTTTATTTTTTTATTTTACTTTGACAGGAGGGCGGAGGAAAAATAAAATAAAAATCACCTATAAGTTTATAGGTAATTTTTATTTTATTTTTAGTTTACTTTTATTAATTTAAAATTTTTTATATACAGAAAAAACCTAAGAACATGAATCCTTGCAGTCACGAAAGCTTCAAATCTAGAATCAATTAGCCCTCGTCGTCCCTAGACGGTGCTCTCTCATTACAGATGCAATGCCAGGTGATGCGATTGCAAGTGCCAAATCGTTCTGCATTCGGATTTCAGCAAGGAGTCAGTTTGTCAGAAGTGTTTTTCCTCTTCCTCCTGGAGCATCGAGAACAATTATTCCACCTTGTCCCCTTCTGATGTGGTCCATGATGTCATGTTTTTCCTTGGTCGTCGATTAACAGCGGTTTTCTTGATTCTACGTATCTTCGTAGCTCTTCAACGTTGTAGTTTTTCTCTCTCGTAAGGTCTGTATTAAGTAGATCACGCTCATTCCGCTCTGGAGGTTGTACGCCTAACAGAAGCAGTGTCTTGTTATTGATGGCTAGACATTTATCTTCCAACAATATCGGCACCTCGTTAAAAACCTCCGGGCAAAATTTCAAATGAAGCTTTGTATTGTCTCTGCAGGCTTTGGCGACTATATCATCACCCACGGTTCCTCGACAGTTCTCCCACAGGCTGCTCGGGTTGGATGGGTTGCAGGTCGTCAGTAAGATGGCGAAAAGGCTTCTTATTTGCTCTGGAAAAGATGTTAACGCTGTTTCTGATAATGTAGTATCCCAGTTGTGACCATCTATTAAACTAAGCTTTTGGCAAGCTTCTCTATAAGTCTGACATACTTTCGATTTAAAGCTTCGTGACTGCAGGGATTCATCTTCTTGGTTCTTTCGGTAAAGTCATCACGTAGAAGGGAAATGATAAAATAATACAAATAAAACGGAATTCAATAATTGTCACGACGTTTCGGCCACAACGCAAGCAGCCGTCCTCAGGTGAAGAACAGGTCTGTCGGGAAGACAGCGTCTGAATGAAACACCACCAGGCTTGGAGCGTCTATTTAAGCTGCCGGGTTGGAGGGGGAAGAGCGCCTCGACATACTTTACCGTTTACAGTTTTTAGAGCTGCAAAAGAAGTTGCTCCTCGAACTGTGTGAAGTGGCATTCTGAGACAAGAAACATTCACCGTTGTTTGGGTGAACTGTGTAGACGTGTCCCAAGGCTTCGCTTGCAAACGCATCCTGTCCTGGAACTGGTACTCCATTTTTGCAGAAGACTTTGCTTGACGAATTCCAAGTGTAATATCGGGGAATCTCAGGATACAGCAATGTGCTCGCAGATGGGTCTTGTAGACACAATTGAAAGAAGGCTGTCAAAGGATTTGTGTTTGGTGGTTCAGCGGCAACTAACCGGGCGTCGTCAGTTGTGAAGTCGGCTCTCTGGCCGTTCTCTAAATGAACAGTGAGGCGAACAACGGTGGGGTGGCGGTCGTGATTAGGAAAACTGAAAATCCGCCAAACTGCTTCATTACTACTGATGCACCTTCCCAACTGGTACTGAGAAACCTCGTCACGGCTGTTTTCACTAGCGAGTCCAAAAATAGCCATGTCGCTTCCCTTGTTGACATACTTGCAAATGTATTTGATGGATTTCACCGAGTTACAGTATTTCACATTAATGTGCGCCTGAAACATTTTACAAAGAAGGGGAGACTATGGAACAACCCACCTGCTCACTTCGATATCCGTGTTGCCTCTAATCTTCAGTCTTGCTTCGTATCCACCATCTGCCGGAGCTCGCCTTCTACAGCGAGGATATCCATCGTCTCCAGTTTCTGTGTCTTTGATCAATTGCCTCGGATATTTCTTGCTGCACTTTCTGACCTTCGTACATGCTGCATTGACATTAAGGTTTCCACATGGCCCATGAATCATGTTTGCGGTCACTGCTGCAAGCAGATTTGGGTCTTCCTCTGGATTTGAAAACTCGGCAGATAAAACATCGATTTGGATTGGATGCATTTTTTCTTTCAGCCAGGTTAGAATACGAGCATGTGGGAGTCCTCGTTTCTGCCACTCAATTTAGTACATCCAGCATCTTATTGTTGGTTATTTCGGTAAGTCACGTAGAAGGGAAATAAAATGATATAAATATAAAACAATACAAATTATCACGACGTTTCGACTGCAACACAAGCAATCATCATCAGGTGTGAAATCCACATCAAGAAAGTTTGAAAAAAAGTGGTGGAAAAAACGCCAAAAGTGGCAGAAAAAACGCCATTTTTTTCAAACTTTCTTGCTGTGGATTTCACACCTGATGATGATTGCTTGTGTTGCAGTCGAAAGGTCGTGAGAATTTTTATTGTTTAATATTTATATTATTTGATTATTTCCCTTCTACGTGACTTTACTGAAAGAACCAATAATATGAATCCCTGCAGTCACGAAAGCTTTAAATAAAAATTTATCCAGCATCTTGTTTCTCCAAAAACACGACTCTTAGTCGTGATCTCGATTAATTGCATTGTCTTTTGTCTGAACACTGGTTATTAAGTCATGTCGATGGCTGGGTGTCTGACCGAATGAAAGTCATTTTTTTTTAAATCTCAGGCCAAGCTGGATTACATGTGTAATTAAAGACTCCGTCAGGCACTGCTGGTCTCCTCGGACCAGCGTCGTCTCGCGCGCGCGCCCCACGCACACTCCCTCTCGCGTGCCGCGCACGCTCCTCCGTTAGCTCCTCCACTCCCGTACTCCGCACACCGCTGGCCAACGGCGTGCTGAGGTCCTTCGGCCACGTGGCCGATGGCGCGGATCCCTCTCACCACCCAACGTGGCTCAGACTCTTAACTTCCCGACTGCCCCGATCTCTTCCGGGCTCCCACTTATATCCATTCCCCCCACGGGACCCTGACTCCTCCCCTCCCGGATCGTCAGATCCGGCCTTCCCATATTACCCTGCTGGCTCCGTCCCCATTCACCTCGCCTCCTCCGATTGGAGCCGAGGTGAACGGTGGCCCCTCCCACACGCCCCGCAGACCAGGCTCCGCCCCCCAATGCCCCGGGCCGCGTGATTGGACCAGAGCCCAGCAACAACCCCATTGACGCTCGCATTACACATGTAAAGGTAATAAATACGTCGGGACATCCATACGCTCGAACATATGACATGACATCTTGAGCATATTCGTGCATGTGTCTAGGGCTTCCTGTGAATGTAGCAGACGGCTGGATGCTACAAGGGGGCGGGGGGGGGGGGGGATGATGTAGCGTCATTGTTGGGCTGTATGCGTATGATCATGGAGCTTACCTGTAATAGCGGACATGCGTCAACAGGGTGTGGGTATACAGACCAGGTGGGACGAACAGGGCCGTTGGGCCAATAGGGCCCCCAGACCCCAAGAGGGGGACTGGGGGATGTTCCAGGGCCCTCTAGAGAGTTACAGAAGTCAGGCTTGGCTAGGGGCGGAGAGACCCTGGAATGGGTATAAAAGCCGTAACCCTGAACGGGTCGGCAGTCTTCATCCACCTGAAGATCTGAAGATCTGAAGACTCAAGAGCTACCCTGAAGACCCTGAAGTGAAGAGCCCAACAACAACCGCCATTCGCCACTGGCTAGGTCGGGTTTCAGACATAACCAGTGTAGGGTTAGTGCTATAACCAGAGTAAGGGCACGTTAGTCTGGAGGGACTGCCTCAGGTTATCGGGTGTGAGGGGCCGTTATTTTTCTGTGTTATGGTTCCCTAGTTGAATAAACGTGTTGCCTCCAGCGTCTAGCGAACCGTCTCGCCTTGTCTTGGACCCACTACACATGTAACCTATAGTAATGGAACATCTTGAAAGTCAAAAAATAACCCGTTAAAAACTAAGTTTTTCACTATAAATCCTTTATATGCGTGGCGGCTAGAGTCCTCTCGTCCTCTGGCTTGAGATGGCTGCCACTTATGGGTCAGATGATTGCCTGCCACCATTAAGCAATTGGTAATTAAATATTTTAAAAATCCTAAAAAGTGTAAAAATTTTGACAAAAATTTCACGAAAATTAATTGTCACGCACAACGAGTCTGTGTGCAAAATGTCAGCTCGATTGGATCACGAGAAGTGGGTTAAAAAACGACCGAAAGATTTGCACGGTCGTAAGCGCGCAAGCAAGTGAACTTAATATAAAGGATTTAAAAATAAATGTTAAAGTAATAATAGTTTGTGACGTAGAGTCCTGCTCACGACAGGAAAGTTTGTGGGCAAAAAGACATATTGGCTGGACTTTGTTGTCTAAGGACATTAAATGTTATAGCTGTAGGCAGGGGAAAAAGCGTGTTATATTGTGTAAATATGTATACTGTCGTAAAACATTGGTTAATGTGTACGCTGTATTATGAAAAAAAAGTGAGAGAAATGAGAGAAAAAAGATGGATAGATGCTTGAAGTGAGCTGTGATTTTGTGTGTTACCCTGCGCAGTGTCGAAATGACAGAAAAATGGCCCCTTCCACCCCACCGAACGTGTGTGAGTTGGTACGGTCGATAGCGCACCATTTAATGAATCATTAAACAAACTACACAAAATGGCTAATTCAACTAATAAAAAGTTGAAGATTGTGAAAAAGGAATAGTGCTTGTTGACAGTGGGGCTTACGGCGTGATACCTGGCTATCACTCATTTCGGGTAGGGTACGGGTAGGCCGTGAGTCACTGGTGAGTAAGCGTTTGTCACTCATTTCGGGTAGGGTACGGGTAGGGAACGGGTACCAGTACCCGGTCGGGTACGGGTACGGGTACCCATTTGCGACCCTGGTGCGGCCGGGTACGGGTACGAGTACGGAATCAAAACCCGTTTGCGACCTCTGGCGAGCGGTCCTCCATCCAGAAGTAGCGGTCCACACACAGGTGGCTCAACGCAAGGGGGCTCTGCTGATGACGCCACGGCAGTGGAAGCTGGCCCTAGAGGTGGTGACAACCAACGCCCATGGAATGGCGCACTCGCCAGAAGGCCGTGGTGCTGATGGGACGTGTTAAAGAACAACCGTTATAGTTTTATTTGGAGGCACAGATATGGGGAGGCTGATTGCCAGCTCGGCTCTTTTGCTACTTATTTCCACAACGAGGTGTTTTTTGTGGTTTGCGTCATAAAGACTCGGTGGTTTCCACGACGCACGGAAGCGTGGTAGGAGCACTCAGCCTTTGCGCATTCCGCAAAAAACTACGGGGACTCTTCGACTCACGAGCATTCGACTTACGAAGTTTCAGAGATACGAACAACCTGTCCGTGTGTCCAGTTGCCCGTTTGTGGGGTGGAGTTGAAAGGGATCGCCCCCCGCCAGAGGAACGTGGAATTCCCCCCATCAGGCTCAGGGCTGTAAAACCGGACACGAGCACCGCCGCTCACCCGAGCAGCGAATCGCTTCGACCTCGACTTGACCCGTGAAAACAAACTCGCGTGACGTGACCCTGCGAACGCGTCCGACGCGCCGAGACGCGACGGGGCGGGTCGCGTGCGCTGGGCTAAGGCGTCGGGGGGGTAACCGACACCTCTTCCCGGACTCTATGGGAACCTCATTTGCCAGTAAAAATATGATAATTGGTTATTTACCCTTCTATCTGGCAACAAACTGACGCCTTTTGGCGTCATTGGTCCAAGGAAAGCTGTCTCGGGTGAGGACACTAACTTCAAGGACAGTGCATACATTATCAGAGTTGTGTTTTTGTTTGTATTATGACTGCAGGCATTGTGGTCTATGCAACATAACTCCTTGTAAAAAAGGGTCAGTTTTGTTTGCCAGATAGAAGGGTAAAAAACAATTATCGCTCTTCCCGAGTCGTGGAAAAGTAGGCCAAAAGATATACCCTCCATCAAGGGGGGGGGCGGTCGCTCTTGCCGTGCGCGTGTCCTTCCGCAGCGCCGAGGGCCGGGCCAGCCGGGCGGCGCGGTGCGATTGTTCCGCACGGCGGCGCCGCAGAGCTTCTCTGACGTGCAGCGCAGCGAGACGCAACACGGCTCCTCGCCACGACGCACTCCCATCGTCCTCCACCACCAGCAACTCCACCACCAGCAACTCCACCACCAGCAGCTCCACCACCAGCAGCTCCACCACCAGCAGCACCAGCAGCTCCACCACCAGCAGCTCCACAACCAGCTCCACCACCACCAGCAGCTCCACCACCAGCAGCTCCACCACCAGCAGGTCCACCACCAGCAGCAGCAGCAGCTCCACCACCAGCAGCTCCACCACCAGCAGCTCCACCACCAGCAGCTCCACCACCACCACCAGCAGCTCCACCAACACCACCACCAGCAGCTCCACCACCAGCAGCTCCACAACCAGCTCCACCACCACCAGCAGCTCCACCACCAGCAGCTCCACCACCAGCAGCAGCGGCAGCTCCACCACCAGCAGCTCCACCAACACCACCACCAGCAGCTCCACCACCAGCAGCACCACCACCAGCAGCACCACCACCAGCACCAGCAGCTCCACCAGCAGCTCCACCACCACCAGCAGCTCCACCACCAGCTCCACACCACCAGCAGCTCCACCAGGAGCAGCACCACCACCAGCAGCAGCAGCAAAAACAACAGCAGCTCCACCACCAGCAGCTCCACCACCAGCAGCTCCACCACCAGCAGCTCCACCACCAGCAGCAACTCCACCAACACCACCAGCAGCTCCACACCACCAGCAGCAGCAGCAACACCACAGCAGCAACAGCAGCAGCAGCAACAGCAGCAGCAACAGCAGCAACAGCAGCAGCAGCAGCAACAGCAGCAGCAGCAACAACAGCAGCAGCAGCAGCAGCCGATGCTGCCAGCGTGGTCGTCCTGCGTGGTTCTCAAGGGGTCTCAGATTCCAGCTGGGCTCTGCAGGACTCTGGCGGGTTCCTCCTCCACCACCTCCTCCACCACCTCCTCCACCTCCTCCACCACCTCCTCCACCTCCACCACCGTCTCCACCACCTCCTCCTCCACCACCTCCTCCACCTCCTCCACCTCCTCGTCGCACTACTGCCGCTGGTGCTCACCGGCCTCCCCGAGGACGGCTGCTGCTAAGAGGAGCAAAGCGATCTTGCGCGAGAGACGCCGGGTGAGAGGCCACGATCCCCTAGGTTGACTCGGACTAAAATCAAACTTGGGGGGGGGGTGACATGGTTCAGCGGTGGCACGTTCGAGATTCGGTTCGGATCTCGCAGGTCACCCCGGCCATTACTGCGGCCATTGTGGTTGCGGACACGGCATGGCCCAAATCAGCGACATTGTAAACACCGGCGCTGTCCCTGTATCAATGGGGATTGCAGCTGCCAGCGGCAGTCTCCTCCCTACTGGCCCGACTGCAGCCCAGGTGTCACGTGGTGACAGCTGCCGCTGGGGGAGGTGGCGGGTGCCCTTTCAAATGTGTAAAGTCGCTTGTCGTCACGTTGAAGAGATGTGCAAATCAAATTGTTGTTTAACTTAAAACTCGGATCCATCCATCCGTCCGTGTGTCCATCCTCCCACGTGCCCGTCTCTCTCGCGTTCCGCTAATCTGTCCGAGTGTGGGTGCTTTGAGAGACTTCGCGTGATCGTGACCTGCGGTTTGGTCGTTGTTGAACGCGGTACGGGGTGACCAGAGGTCGCAACCGGGTACCCGATACCCTACCCGATACCCGGCTACCCGTACCCGGCCGGGTGAGGGTACGGGTACCCGTTTGCGACCCTGGTGCGGCCGGGTACGGGTACGGGTAAGGAATCAAAACCCGTTTGCGACCTCTGGAGGTGACACGAGACAGTTGAGTTTGGTAGAGCCGAGTCCTCGCCACGGGGGGGGGGGGGGGGGGGCAGAACGAGTGACATTCACGGCAACGAGAACCACGCTGGCGGCAAAAGAAGTGCGATCGGGAGGCGACTGACCACCAGCGAGTGAACGGAGTGAATCGGTGATCACCGGATCGCCGCTTGAACCCTCGTTGCTGCTTCGCTCTGAGCGCCTCGCCCCCGGCTTGACCGCGTGTCCGTGCGTGTCCGTCCGTGCGTGCCCGTGTGCCCTCAGGTGCGTAACCTGAAGCGCATGTTCCAGCGCCTGCGTCAGCTGGTGCCGCTGGAGCTTTCGCACCGCCGCCCGTCGAACGCGGAGACGCTGCGAGCGACGCTCCGCTACGTGCGCCTGCTGCAGGCCGTGCTGGCGGAGACCCCCATGGCGAGCAGCTCCTCCACGTGACGCGGGAGGGGGGGGAGCGGTAATTGACCGACGCCGAAATGCAGCACCCACTGGGCCAGATGCAGGTGCGTGCGAGTACGATGCCAACCGCGCTGATGCGGGAGCAGGGGGTGGGAGGGGGGGAAGGACAAAAACGGTTGTGAATAGATTCGTTTTCAATTTGGATGGTCGTTTCAAAAAGTGCGCGGCTCCCGTGGTGAGCGTTCCAGGCGGCTGCGGAAGTGCGTCTGAAAGCGCCGCGACGATGACGACGATGATGATGATGACAATGACGATGATGACGACGATGATGACGATGATGACGACGACGACGACGATGATGACGATGACGATGATGACGATGATGACGATAACGATGACGATGATGACGATGATGATGATGCGGCGACCGCCGTCTTTGTTTGATTGATAGCCCCTGAAGCCGCCGCTGCTGCTGCTGCTGAGAGGATGAGCCGGAGTCTGCGTGGTGCGGCTGCCCGTCCACGCGGGTGTCACCTGCAACGGGGGCAGGGCCCAAAGGTCACGAGGTCGTGGCGGCCAATGCCAATCACCGCACCCTCGCCGATGCCTCCTTCCCTCTGCCGGATCCGACAGCCGACGCGTCCGTGCGGTGACACCGCCGAAGCCAACCGCCTTTCGCGCAAACGACGGCCGCCGGACGTGAAACACGAGCGGTGTGGACGGACAGACTTGTCGACCTTCGTTAAGCAATACGAAACATGTGCAAAAACGTCGCCGAGCCTTTGTTTTGTGTATCCAGCACGATTACACGTGCACGCATGTGCACATCGACCGCCCACGTACTCGCTGGGTGGTAGGCAGAGGTCACAACCGGGTACCGATACCCGTACCCTACCCGATACCCAGCTACGGGTAGCCGTTTGCGACCCTGGTGCGGCCGAGTACGGGTACGGGTAGGCCGTGAATCACTGGTGAGTAAACCGTTGTCACTCATTTCCAACGTCTTGTCTCTTTCACAGTTCAAGTTCCTAG